>NW_026701528.1:0-69083 GCF_030435755.1 Ochotona princeps | reverse complement strand
ATGGCTAGGACTGAATGAACCTGGTAGAGCATCCCACACAAACGAATGCTCCACATGCGGGTTTCACATGCCACCAACTCCACATTCACAGGCAACTTCAGCGCCACAGCCGTTTTCAGATAGCCCTCAATGCAAAGGCTCTAGACACAAATATTGGTGTGAGAGCTAATTCAATCAAGGAAACACTGCATGTTGGTGAAGGGCATATTGAAGAAGGATCAGCCGAGTGGTTCTTGTGGGAGAACAACTCCATTTGGCTCACTAACTTTACACACCATCAGGCTTCCAAGCAGCTCTCAAGGAAACTCAGTTTTCACACTCTATGCTTAGTGCCCTTTGTGTGCCTAGGACTGAAATGAAGCTTGGTCAGCATCCCACACAAACGAATGCTCCACATGCGGGTTTCACATGCCACCAACTCCACATTCACAGGCAACTTCAGCGCCACAGCCGTTTTCAGATAGCCCTCAATGCAAAGGCTCTAGACGCAAATATTGGTGTGAGAGCTAATTCAATCAAGGAAACACTGCATGTTGGTGAAGGGCATATTGAAGAAGGATCAGCCGAGTGGTTCTTGTGGGAGAACAACTCCATTTGGCTCACTAACTTCACACACCATCAGGCTTCCAAGCAGCTCTCAAGGAAACTCAGTTTTCACACTCTATGCTTAGTGCCCTTTGCGTGCATTATCTAGGAATGAACCTGGTAGAGCATCCCACACAAACGAATGCTCCACATGCGGGTTTCACATGCCACCAACTCCACATTCACAGGCAACTTCAGCGCCACAGCCGTTTTCAGATAGCCCTCAATGCAAAGGCTCTAGACGCAAATATTGGTGTGAGAGCTAATTCAATCAAGGAAACACTGCATGTTGGTGAAGGGCATATTGAAGAAGGATCAGCCGAGTGGTTCTTGTGGGAGAACAACTCCATTTGGCTCACTAACTTCACACACCATCAGGCTTCCAAGCAGCTCTCAAGGAAACTCAGTTTTCACACTCTATGCTTAGTGCCCTTTGAGTGCATTATCTAGGAATGAACCTGGTAGAGCATCCCACACAAACGAATGCTCCACATGCGGGTTTCACATGCCACCAACTCCACATTCACAGGCAACTTCAGCGCCACAGCAGTTTTCAGATAGCCCTCGATGCAAAGGCTCTAGACGCAAATATTGGTGTGAGAGCTAATTCAATCAAGGAAACACTGCATGTTGGTGAAGGGCATATTGAAGAAGGATCAGCCGAGTGGTTCTTGTGGGAGAACAACTCCATTTGGCTCACTAACTTCACACACCATCAGGCTTCCAAGCAGCTCTCAAGGAAACTCAGTTTTCACACTCTATGCTTAGTGCCCTTTGAGTGCATTATCTAGGAATGAACCTGGTAGAGCATCCCACACAAACGAATGCTCCACATGCGGGTTTCACATGCCACCAACTCCACATTCACAGGCAACTTCAGCGCCACAGCCGTTTTCAGATAGCCCTCAATGCAAAGGCTCTAGACGCAAATATTGGTGTGAGAGCTAATTCAATCAAGGAAACACTGCATGTTGGTGAAGGGCATATTGAAGAAGGATCAGCCGAGTGGTTCTTGTGGGAGAACAACTCCATTTGGCTCACTAACTTCACACACCATCAGGCTTCCAAGCAGCTCTCAAGGAAACTCAGTTTTCACACTCTATGCTTAGTGCCCTTTGAGTGCATTATCTAGGAATGAACCTGGTAGAGCATCCCACACAAACGAATGCTCCACATGCGGGTTTCACATGCCACCAACTCCACATTCACAGGCAACTTCAGCGCCACAGCCGTTTTCAGATAGCCCTCAATGCAAAGGCTCTAGACGCAAATATTGGTGTGAGAGCTAATTCAATCAAGGAAACACTGCATGTTGGTGAAGGGCATATTGAAGAACGATCAGCCGAGTGGTTCTTGTGGGAGAACAACTCCATTTGGCTCACTAACTTCACACACCATCAGGCTTCCAAGCAGCTCTCAAGGAAACTCAGTTTTCACACTCTATGCTTAGTGCCCTTAGTATGACTAGGACTGAAATGAACCTGGTAGAGCATCCCACACAAACGAATGCTCCACATGCGGGTTTCACATGCCACCAACTCCACATTCACAGGCAACTTCAGCGCTACAGCCGTTTTCAGATAGCCCTCAATGCAAAGGCTCTAGACGCAAATATTGGTGTGAGAGCTAATTCAATCAAGGAAACACTGCATGTTGGTGAAGGGCATATTGAAGAAGGATCAGCCGAGTGGTTCTTGTGGGAGAACAACTCCATTTGGCTCACTAACTTCACACACCATCAGGCTTCCAAGCAGCTCTCAAGGAAACTCAGTTTTCACACTCTATGCTTAGTGCCCTTTGAGTGCATTATCTAGGAATGAACCTGGTAGAGCATCCCACACAAACGAATGCTCCACATGCGGGTTTCACATGCCACCAACTCCACATTCACAGGCAACTTCAGCGCCACAGCCGTTTTCAGATAGCCCTCAATGCAAAGGCTCTAGACGCAAATATTGGTGTGAGAGCTAATTCAATCAAGGAAACACTGCATGTTGGTGAAGGGCATATTGAAGAAGGATCAGCCGAGTGGTTCTTGTGGGAGAACAACTCCATTTGGCTCACTAACTTCACACACCATCAGGCTTCCAAGCAGCTCTCAAGGAAACTCAGTTTTCACACTCTATGCTTAGTGCCCTTTGAGTGCATTATCTAGGAATGAACCTGGTAGAGCATCCCACACAAACGAATGCTCCACATGCGGGTTTCACATGCCACCAACTCCACATTCACAGGCAACTTCAGCGCCACAGCCGTTTTCAGATAGCCCTCAAAGCAAAGGCTCTAGACGCAAATATTGGTGTGAGAGCTAATTCAATCAAGGAAACACTGCATGTTGGTGAAGGGCATATTGAAGAAGGATCAGCCGAGTGGTTCTTGTGGGAGAACAACTCCATTTGGCTCACTAACTTCACACACCATCAGGCTTCCAAGCAGCTCTCAAGGAAACTCAGTTTTCACACTCTATGCTTAGTGCCCTTTGTGTGCCTAGGACTGAAATGAAGCTTGGTCAGCATCCCACACAAACGAATGCTCCACATGCGGGTTTCACATGCCACCAACTCCACATTCACAGGCAACTTCAGCGCCACAGCCGTTTTCAGATAGCCCTGAAAGCAAAGGCTCTAGACGCAAATATTGGTGTGAGAGCTAATTCAATCAAGGAAACACTGCATGTTGGTGAAGGGCATATTGAAGAAGGATCAGCCGAGTGGTTCTTGTGGGAGAACAACTCCATTTGGCTCACTAACTTCACACACCATCAGGCTTCCAAGCAGCTCTCAAGGAAACTCAGTTTTCACACTCTATGCTTAGTGCCCTTTGAGTGCATTATCTAGGAATGAACCTGGTAGAGCATCCCACACAAACGAATGCTCCACATGCGGGTTTCACATGCCACCAACTCCACATTCACAGGCAACTTCAGCGCCACAGCCGTTTTCAGATAGCCCTCAACGCAAAGGCTCTAGACGCAAATATTGGTGTGAGAGCTAATTCAATCAAGGAAACAGTGCATGTTGGTGAAGGGCATATTGAAGAAGGATCAGCCGAGTGGTTCTTGTGGGAGAACAACTCCATTTGGCTCACTAACTTCACACACCATCAGGCTTCCAAGCAGCTCTCAAGGAAACTCAGTTTTCACACTCTATGCTTAGTGCCCTTTGAGTGCATTATCTAGGAATGAACCTGGTAGAGCATCCCACACAAACGAATGCTCCACATGCGGGTTTCACATGCCACCAACTCCACATTCACAGGCAACTTCAGCGCCACAGCCGTTTTCAGATAGCCCTCAATGCAAAGGCTCTAGACGCAAATATTGGTGTGAGAGCTAATTCAATCAAGGAAACACTGCATGTTGGTGAAGGGCATATTGAAGAAGGATCAGCCGAGTGGTTCTTGTGGGAGAACAACTCCATTTGGCTCACTAACTTCACACACCATCAGGCTTCCAAGCAGCTCTCAAGGAAACTCAGTTTTCACACTGTATGCTTAGTGCCCTTTGTGTGCCTAGGACTGAAATGAAGCTTGGTCAGCATCCCACACAAACGAATGCTCCACATGCGGGTTTCACATGCCACCAACTCCACATTCACAGGCAACTTAGGCGCCACAGCCGTTTTCAGATAGCCCTCAATGCAAAGGCTCTAGAAGCAAATATTGGTGTGAGAGCTAATTCAATCAAGGAAACACTGCATGTTGGTGAAGGGCATATTGAAGAAGGATCAGCCGAGTGGTTCTTGTGGGAGAACAACTCCATTTGGCTCACTAACTTCACACACCATCAGGCTTCCAAGCAGCTCTCAAGGAAACTCAGTTTTCACACTCTATGCTTAGTGCCCTTTGAGTGCCTTATCTAGGAATGAACCTGGTAGAGCATCCCACACAAACGAATGCTCCACATGCGGGTTTCACATGCCACCAACTCCACATTCACAGGCAACGTCAGCGCCACAGCCGTTTTCAGATAGCCCTCAATGCAAAGGCTCTAGACGCAAATATTGGTGTGAGAGCTAATTCAATCAAGGAAACACTGCATGTTGGTGAAGGGCATATTGAAGAAGGATCAGCCGAGTGGTTCTTGTGGGAGAACAACTCCATTTGGCTCACTAACTTCACACACCATCAGGCTTCCAAGCAGCTCTCAAGGAAACTCAGTTTTCACACTCTATGCTTAGTGCCCTTTGAGTGCATTATCTAGGAATGAACCTGGTAGAGCATCCCACACAAACGAATGCTCCACATGCGGGTTTCACATGCCACCAACTCCACATTCACAGGCAACTTCAGCGCCACAGCCGTTTTCAGATAGCCCTCAATGCAAAGGCTCTAGACGCAAATATTGGTGTGAGAGCTAATTCAATCAAGGAAACACTGCATGTTGGTGAAGGGCATATTGAAGAACGATCAGCCGAGTGGTTCTTGTGGGAGAACAACTCCATTTGGCTCACTAACTTCACACACCATCAGGCTTCCAAGCAGCTCTCAAGGAAACTCAGTTTTCACACTCTATGCTTAGTGCCCTTTGTATGGCTAGGACTGAAATGAACCTGGTAGAGCATCCCACACAAACGAATGCTCCACATGCGGGTTTCACATGCCACCAACTCCACATTCACAGGCAACTTCAGCGCCACAGCCGTTTTCAGATAGCCCTCAATGCAAAGGCTCTAGACGCAAATATTGGTGTGAGAGCTAATTCAATCAAGGAAACACTGCATGTTGGTGAAGGGCATATTGAAGAAGGATTAGCCGAGTGGTTCTTGTGGGAGAACAACTCCATTTGGCTCACTAACTTCACACACCATCAGGCTTCCAAGCAGCTCTCAAGGAAACTCAGTTTTCACACTCTATGCTTAGTGCCCTTTGAGTTCATTATCTAGGAATGAACCTGGTAGAGCATCCCACACAAACGAATGCTCCACATGCGGGTTTCACATGCCACCAACTCCACATTCACAGGCAACTTCAGCGCCACAGCCGTTTTCAGATAGCCCTCAATGCAAAGGCTCTAGACACAAATATTGGTGTGAGAGCTAATTCAATCAAGGAAACACTGCATGTTGGTGAAGGGCATATTGAAGAAGGATCAGCCGAGTGGTTCTTGTGGGAGAACAACTCCATTTGGCTCACTAACTTCACACACCATCAGGCTTCCAAGCAGCTCTCAAGGAAACTCAGTTTTCACACTCTATGCTTAGTGCCCTTTGTATGGCTAGGACTGAAATGAACCTGGTAGAGCATCCCACACAAACGAATGCTCCACATGCGGGTTTCACATGCCACCAACTCCACATTCACAGGCAACTTCAGCGCCACAGCCGTTTTCAGATAGCCCTCAATGCAAAGGCTCTAGACGCAAATATTGGTGTGAGAGCTAATTCAATCAAGGAAACACTGCATGTTGGTGAAGGGCATATTGAAGAAGGATCAGCCGAGTGGTTCTTGTGCGAGAACAACTCCATTTGGCTCACTAACTTCACACACCATCAGGCTTCCAAGCAGCTCTCAAGGAAACTCAGTTTTCACACTCTATGCTTAGTGCCCTTTGTATGGCTAGGACTGAAATGAACCTGGTAGAGCATCCCACACAAACGAATGCTCCACATGCGGGTTTCACATGCCACCAACTCCACATTCACAGGCAACTTCAGCGCCACAGCCGTTTTCAGATAGCCCTCAATGCAAAGGCTCTAGAGGCAAATATTGGTGTGAGAGCTAATTCAATCAAGGAAACACTGCATGTTGGTGAGGGCATATTGAAGAAGGATTAGCCGAGTGGTTCTTGTGGGAGAACAACTCCATTTGGCTCACTAACTTCACACACCATCAGGCTTCCAAGCAGCTCTCAAGGAAACTCAGTTTTCACACTCTATGCTTAGTGCCCTTTGAGTGCATTATCTAGGAATGAACCTGGTAGAGCATCCCACACAAACGAATGCTCCACATGCGGGTTTCACATGCCACCAACTCCACATTCACAGGCAACTTCAGCGCCACAGCCGTTTTTAGATAGCCCTGAAAGCAAAGGCTCTAGACGCAAATATTGGTGTGAGAGCTAATTCAATCAAGGAAACACTGCATGTTGGTGAAGGGCATATTGAAGAAGGATCAGCCGAGTGGTTCTTGTGGGAGAACAACTCCATTTGGCTCACTAACTTCACACACCATCAGGCTTCCAAGCAGCTCTCAAGGAAACTCAGTTTTCACACTCTATGCTTAGTGCCCTTTGAGTGCATTATCTAGGAATGAACCTGGTAGAGCATCCCACACAAACGAATGCTCCACATGCGGGTTTCACATGCCACCAACTCCACATTCACAGGCAACTTCAGCGCCACAGCCGTTTTCAGATAGCCTCAATGCAAAGGCTCTAGACGCAAATATTGGTGTGAGAGCTAATTCAATCAAGGAAACACTGCATGTTGGTGAAGGGCATATTGAAGAAGGATCAGCCGAGTAGTTCTTGTGGGAGAACAACTCCATTTGGCTCACTAACTTCACACACCATCAGGCTTCCAAGCAGCTCTCAAGGAAACTCAGTTTTCACACTCTATGCTTAGTGCCCTTTGTGTGCCTAGGACTGAAATGAAGCTTGGTCAGCATCCCACACAAACGAATGCTCCACATGCGGGTTTCACATGCCACCAACTCCACATTCACAGGCAACTTCAGCGCCACAGCCGTTTTCAGATAGCCCTCAATGCAAAGGCTCTAGACGCAAATATTGGTGTGAGAGCTAATTCAATCAAGGAAACACTGCATGTTGGTGAAGGGCATATTGAAGAAGGATCAGCTGAGTGGTTCTTGTGGGAGAACAACTCCATTTGGCTCACTAACTTCACACACCATCAGGCTTCCAAGCAGCTCTCAAGGAAACTCAGTTTTCACACTCTATGCTTAGTGCCCTTTGAGTCCATTATCTAGGAATGAACCTGGTAGAGCATCCCACACAAACGAATGCTCCACATGCGGGTTTCACATGCCACCAACTCCACATTCACAGGCAACTTCAGCGCCACAGCCGTTTTCAGATAGCCCTCAATGCAAAGGCTCTAGACGCAAATATTGGTGTGAGAGCTAATTCAATCAAGGAAACACTGCATGTTGGTGAAGGGCATATTGAAGAAGGATCAGCCGAGTGGTTCTTGTGGGAGAACAACTCCATTTGGCTCACTAACTTCACACACCATCACGCTTCCAAGCAGCTCTCAAGGAAACTCAGTTTTCACACTCTATGCTTAGTGCCCTTTGTGTGCATTATCTAGGAATGAACCTGGTAGAGCATCCCACACAAACGAATGCTCCACATGCGGGTTTCACATGCCACCAACTCCACATTCACAGGCAACTTCAGCGCCACAGCCGTTTTCAGATAGCCCTCAATGCAAAGGCTGTAGACGCAAATATTGGTGTGAGAGCTAATTCAATCAAGGAAACACTGCATGTTGGTGAAGGGCATATTGAAGAAGGATCAGCCAAGTGGTTCTTGTGGGAGAACAACTCCATTTGGCTCACTAACTTCACACCATCAGGCTTCCAAGCAGCTCTCAAGGAAACTCAGTTTTCACACTCTATGCTTAGTGCCCTTTGAGTGCATTATCTAGGAATGAACCTGGTAGAGCATCCCACACAAACGAATGCTCCACATGCAGGTTTCACATGCCACCAACTCCACATTCACAGGCAACTTCAGCGCCACAGCCGTTTTCAGATAGCCCTCAATGCAAAGGCTCTAGACGCAAATATTGGTGTGAGAGCTAATTCAATCAAGGAAACACTGCATGTTGGTGAAGGGCATATTGAAGAAGGATCAGCCGATTGGTTCTTGTGGGAGAACAACTCCATTTGGCTCACTAACTTCACACACCATCAGGCTTCCAAGCAGCTCTCAAGGAAACTCAGTTTTCACACTCTATGCTTAGTGCCCTTTGTATGGCTAGGACTGAAATGAACCTGGTAGAGCATCCCACACAAACGAATGCTCCACATGCGGGTTTCACATGCCACCAACTCCACATTCACAGGCAACTTCAGCGCCACAGCCGTTTTCAGATAGCCCTCAATGCAAAGGCTCTAGACGCAAATATTGGTGTGAGAGCTAATTCAATCAAGGAAACACTGCATGTTGGTGAAGGGCATATTGAAGAAGGATCAGCCGAGTGGTTCTTGTGGGAGAACAACTCCATTTGGCTCACTAACTTCACACACCATCAGGCTTCCAAGCAGCTCTCAAGGAAACTCAGTTTTCACACTCTATGTTTAGTGCCCTTTGTATGGCTAGGACTGAAATGAACCTGGTAGAGCATCCCACACAAACGAATGCTCCACATGCGGGTTTCACATGCCACCAACTCCACATTCACAGGCAACTTCAGCGCCACAGCCGTTTTCAGATAGCCCTCAATGCAAAGGCTCTAGACGCAAATATTGGTGTGAGAGCTAATTCAATCAAGGAAACACTGCATGTTGGTGAAGGGCATATTGAAGAAGGATCAGCAGAGTGGTTCTTGTGGGAGAACAACTCCATTTGGCTCACTAACTTCACACACCATCAGGCTTCCAAGCAGCTCTCAAGGAAACTCAGTTTTCACACTCTATGCTTAGTGCCCTTTGAGTGCATTATTAGGAATGAACCTGGTAGAGCATCCCACACAAACGAATGCTCCACATGCGGGTTTCACATGCCACCAACTCCACATTCACAGGCAACTTCAGCGCCACAGCCGTTTTCAGATAGCCCTCAATGCAAAGGCTCTAGACGCAAATATTGGTGTGAGAGCTAATTCAATCAAGGAAACACTGCATGTTGGTGAAGGGCATATTGAAGAAGGATCAGCCAAGTGGTTCTTGTGGGAGAACAACTCCATTTGGCTCACTAACTTCACACCATCAGGCTTCCAAGCAGCTCTCAAGGAAACTCAGTTTTCACACTCTATGCTTAGTGCCCTTTGAGTGCATTATCTAGGAATGAACCTGGTAGAGCATCCCACACAAACGAATGCTCCACATGCAGGTTTCACATGCCACCAACTCCACATTCACAGGCAACTTCAGCGCCACAGCCGTTTTCAGATAGCCCTCAATGCAAAGGCTCTAGACGCAAATATTGGTGTGAGAGCTAATTCAATCAAGGAAACACTGCATGTTGGTGAAGGGCATATTGAAGAAGGATCAGCCGAGTGGTTCTTGTGGGAGAACAACTCCATTTGGCTCACTAACTTCACACACCATCAGGCTTCCAAGCAGCTCTCAAGGAAACTCAGTTTTCACACTCTATGCTTAGTGCCCTTTGTATGGCTAGGACTGAAATGAACCTGGTAGAGCATCCCACACAAACGAATGCTCCACATGCGGGTTTCACATGCCACCAACTCCACATTCACAGGCAACTTCAGCGCCACAGCCGTTTTCAGATAGCCTCAATGCAAAGGCTCTAGACGCAAATATTGGTGTGAGAGCTAATTCAATCAAGGAAACACTGCATGTTGGTGAAGGGCATATTGAAGAAGGATCAGCCGAGTGGTTCTTGTGGGAGAACAACTCCATTTGGCTCACTAACTTCACACACCATCAGGCTTCCAAGCAGCTCTCAAGGAAACTCAGTTTTCACACTCTATGCTTAGTGCCCTTTGTGTGCCTAGGACTGAAATGAAGCTTGGTCAGCATCCCACACAAACGAATGTTCCACATGCAGGTTTCACATGCCACCAACTCCACATTCACAGGCAACTTCAGCGCCACAGCCGTTTTCAGATAGCCCTCAATGCAAAGGCTCTAGACGCAAATATTGGTGTGAGAGCTAATTCAATCAAGGAAACACTGCATGTTGGTGAAGGGCATATTGAAGAAGGATCAGCCGAGTGGTTCTTGTGGGAGAACAACTCCATTTGGCTCACTAACTTCACACACCATCAGGCTTCCAAGCAGCTCTCAAGGAAACTCAGTTTTCACACTCTATGCTTAGTGCCCTTTGAGTGCATTATTAGGAATGAACCTGGTAGAGCATCCCACACAAACGAATGCTCCACATGCGGGTTTCACATGCCACCAACTCCACATTCACAGGCAACTTCAGCGCCACAGCTGTTTTCAGATAGCCCTCAATGCAAAGGCTCTAGACAAAAATATTTGTGTGAGAGCTAATTCAATCAAGGAAACACTGCATGTTGGTGAAGGGCATATTGAAGAAGGATCAGCCAAGTGGTTCTTGTGGGAGAACAACTCCATTTGGCTCACTAACTTCACACCATCAGGGTTCCAAGCAGGTCTCAAGGAAACTCAGTTTTCACACTCTATGCTTAGTGCCCTTTGAGTGCATTATCTAGGAATGAACCTGGTAGAGCATCCCACACAAACGAATGCTCCACATGCGGGTTTCACATGCCACCAACTCCACATTCACAGGCAACTTCAGCGCCACAGCCGTTTTCAGATAGCCCTCAATGCAAAGGCTCTAGACGCAAATATTGGTGTGAGAGCTAATTCAATCAAGGAAACACTGCATGTTGGTGAAGGGCATATTGAAGAAGGATCAGCCGAGTGGTTCTTGTGGGAGAACAACTCCATTTGGCTCACTAACTTCACACACCATCAGGCTTCCAAGCAGCTCTCAAGGAAACTCAGTTTTCACACTCTATGCTTAGTGCCCTTTGTATGGCTAGGACTGAAATGAACCTGGTAGAGCATCCCACACAAACGAATGCTCCACATGCGGGTTTCACATGCCACCAACTCCACATTCACAGGCAACTTCAGCGCCACAGCCGTTTTCAGATAGCCCTCAATGCAAAGGCTCTAGACGCAAATATTGGTGTGAGAGCTAATTCAATCAAGGAAACACTGCATGTTGGTGAAGGGCATATTGAAGAAGGATCAGCCGAGTGGTTCTTGTGGGAGAACAACTCCATTTGGCTCACTAACTTCACACACCATCAGGCTTCCAAGCAGCTCTCAAGGAAACTCAGTTTTCACACTCTATGCTTAGTGCCCTTTGAGTCCATTATCTAGGAATGAACCTGGTAGAGCATCCCACACAAACGAATGCTCCACATGCGGGTTTCACATGCCACCAACTCCACATTCACAGGCAACTTCAGCGCCACAGCCGTTTTCAGATAGCCCTCAATGCAAAGGCTCTAGACGCAAATATTGGTGTGAGAGCTAATTCAATCAAGGAAACACTGCATGTTGGTGAAGGGCATATTGAAGAAGGATCAGCCGAGTGGTTCTTGTGGGAGAACAACTCCATTTGGCTCACTAACTTCACACACCATCAGGCTTCCAAGCAGCTCTCAAGGAAACTCAGTTTTCACACTCTATGCTTAGTGCCCTTTGTATGGCTAGGACTGAAATGAACCTGGTAGAGCATCCCACACAAACGAATGCTCCACATGCGGGTTTCACATGCCACCAACTCCACATTCACAGGCAACTTCAGCGCCACAGCCGTTTTCAGATAGCCCTCAATGCAAAGGCTCTAGACGCAAATATTGGTGTGAGAGCTAATTCAATCAAGGAAACACTGCATGTTGGTGAAGGGCATATTGAAGAAGGATCAGCCGAGTGGTTCTTGTGGGAGAACAACTCCATTTGGCTCACTAACTTCACACACCATCAGGCTTCCAAGCAGCTCTCAAGGAAACTCAGTTTTCACACTCTATGCTTAGTGCCCTTTGAGTGCATTATCTAGGAATGAACCTGGTAGAGCATCCCACACAAACGAATGCTCCACATGCAGGTTTCACATGCCACCAACTCCACATTCACAGGCAACTTCAGCGCCACAGCCGTTTTCAGATAGCCCTCAATGCAAAGGCTCTAGACGCAAATATTGGTGTGAGAGCTAATTCAATCAAGGAAACACTGCATGTTGGTGAAGGGCATATTGAAGAAGGATCAGCCGAGTGGTTCTTGTGGGAGAACAACTCCATTTGGCTCACTAACTTCACACACCATCAGGCTTCCAAGCAGCTCTCAAGGAAACTCAGTTTTCACACTCTATGCTTAGTGCCCTTTGAGTGCATTATCTAGGAATGAACCTGGTAGAGCATCCCACACAAACGAATGCTCCACATGCGGGTTTCACATGCCACCAACTCCACATTCACAGGCAACTTCAGCGCCACAGCCGTTTTCAGATAGCCCTCAATGCAAAGGCTCTAGACGCAAATATTGGTGTGAGAGCTAATTCAATCAAGGAAACACTGCATGTTGGTGAAGGGCATATTGAAGAAGGATCAGCCGAGTGGTTCTTGTGGGAGAACAACTCCATTTGGCTCACTAACTTCACACACCATCACGCTTCCAAGCAGCTCTCAAGGAAACTCAGTTTTCACACTCTATGCTTAGTGCCCTTTGAGTCCATTATCTAGGAATGAACCTGGTAGAGCATCCCACACAAACGAATGCTCCACATGCGGGTTTCACATGCCACCAACTCCACATTCACAGGCAACTTCAGCGCCACAGCCGTTTTCAGATAGCCCTCAATGCAAAGGCTCTAGACGCAAATATTGGTGTGAGAGCTAATTCAATCAAGGAAACACTGCATGTTGGTGAAGGGCATATTGAAGAAGGATCAGCCGAGTGGTTCTTGTGGGAGAACAACTCCATTTGGCTCACTAACTTCACACACCATCAGGCTTCCAAGCAGCTCTCAAGGAAACTCAGTTTTCACACTCTATGCTTAGTGCCCTTTGTATGGCTAGGACTGAAATGAACCTGGTAGAGCATCCCACACAAACGAATGCTCCACATGCGGGTTTCACATGCCACCAACTCCACATTCACAGGCAACTCCAGCGCCACAGCCGTTTTCAGATAGCCCTCAATGCAAAGGCTCTAGACGCAAATATTGGTGTGAGAGCTAATTCAATCAAGGAAACACTAAATGTTGGTGAAGGGCATATTGAAGAAGGATCAGCCGAGTGGTTCTTGTGGGAGAACAACTCCATTTGGCTCACTAACTTCACACACCATCAGGCTTCCAAGCAGCTCTCAAGGAAACTCAGTTTTCACACTCTATGCTTAGTGCCCTTTGAGTCCATTATCTAGGAATGAACCTGGTAGAGCATCCCACACAAACGAATGCTCCACATGCAGGTTTCACATGCCACCAACTCCACATTCACAGGCAACTTCAGCGCCACAGCCGTTTTCAGATAGCCCTCAATGCAAAGGCTCTAGACGCAAATATTGGTGTGAGAGCTAATTCAATCAAGGAAACACTGCATGTTGGTGAAGGGCATATTGAAGAAGGATCAGCCGAGTGGTTCTTGTGGGAGAACAACTCCATTTGGCTCACTAACTTCACACACCATCAGGCTTCCAAGCAGCTCTCAAGGAAACTCAGTTTTCACACTCTATGCTTAGTGCCCTTTGAGTGCATTATCTAGGAATGAACCTGGTAGAGCATCCCACACAAACGAATGCTCCACATGCAGGTTTCACATGCCACCAACTCCACATTCACAGGCAACTTCAGCGCCACAGCCGTTTTCAGATAGCCCTCAATGCAAAGGCTCTAGACGCAAATATTGGTGTGAGAGCTAATTCAATCAAGGAAACACTGCATGTTGGTGAAGGGCATATTGAAGAAGGATCAGCCGAGTGGTTCTTGTGGGAGAACAACTCCATTTGGCTCACTAACTTCACACACCATCAGGCTTCCAAGCAGCTCTCAAGGAAACTCAGTTTTCACACTCTATGTTTAGTGCCCTTTGAGTGCATTATCTAGGAATGAACCTGGTAGAGCATCCCACACAAACGAATGCTCCACATGCGGGTTTCACATGCCACCAACTCCACATTCACAGGCAACTTCAGCGCCACAGCCGTTTTCAGATAGCCCTCAATGCAAAGGCTCTAGACGCAAATATTGGTGTGAGAGCTAATTCAATCAAGGAAACACTGCATGTTGGTGAAGGGCATATTGAAGAAGGATCAGCCAAGTGGTTCTTGTGGGAGAACAACTCCATTTGGCTCACTAACTTCACACCATCAGGCTTCCAAGCAGCTCTCAAGGAAACTCAGTTTTCACACTCTATGCTTAGTGCCCTTTGAGTGCATTATCTAGGAATGAACCTGGTAGAGCATCCCACACAAACGAATGCTCCACATGCAGGTTTCACATGCCACCAACTCCACATTCACAGGCAACTTCAGCGCCACAGCCGTTTTCAGATAGCCCTCAATGCAAAGGCTCTAGACGCAAATATTGGTGTGAGAGCTAATTCAATCAAGGAAACACTGCATGTTGGTGAAGGGCATATTGAAGAAGGATCAGCCGAGTGGTTCTTGTGGGAGAACAACTCCATTTGGCTCACTAACTTCACACACCATCAGGCTTCCAAGCAGCTCTCAAGGAAACTCAGTTTTCACACTCTATGCTTAGTGCCCTTTGAGTGCATTATCTAGGAATGAACCTGGTAGAGCATCCCACACAAACGAATGCTCCACATGCGGGTTTCACATGCCACCAACTCCACATTCACAGGCAACTTCAGCGCCACAGCCGTTTTCAGATAGCCTCAATGCAAAGGCTCTAGACGCAAATATTGGTGTGAGAGCTAATTCAATCAAGGAAACACTGCATGTTGGTGAAGGGCATATTGAAGAAGGATCAGCCGAGTGGTTCTTGTGGGAGAACAACTCCATTTGGCTCACTAACTTCACACACCATCAGGCTTCCAAGCAGCTCTCAAGGAAACTCAGTTTTCACACTCTATGCTTAGTGCCCTTTGTGTGCCTAGGACTGAAATGAAGCTTGGTCAGCATCCCACACAAACGAAAGCTCCACATGCGGGTTTCACATGCCACCAACTCCACATTCACAGGCAACTTCAGCGCCACAGCCGTTTTCAGATAGCCCTCAATGCAAAGGCTCTAGACGCAAATATTGGTGTGAGAGCTAATTCAATCAAGGAAACACTGCATGTTGGTGAAGGGCATATTGAAGAAGGATCAGCCGAGTGGTTATTGTGGGAGAACAACTCCATTTGGCTCACTAACTTCACACACCATCAGGCTTCCAAGCAGCTCTCAAGGAAACTCAGTTTTCACACTCTATGCTTAGTGCCCTTTGAGTACATTATCTAGGAATGAACCTGGTAGAGCATCCCACACAAACGAATGCTCCACATGCGGGTTTCACATGCCACCAACTCCACATTCACAGGCAACTTCAGCGCCACAGCCGTTTTCAGATAGCCCTCAATGCAAAGGCTCTAGACGCAAATATTGGTGTGAGAGCTAATTCAATCAAGGAAA
Source organism: Ochotona princeps (assembly GCF_030435755.1). Lineage (NCBI taxonomy): Eukaryota > Metazoa > Chordata > Mammalia > Lagomorpha > Ochotonidae > Ochotona > Ochotona princeps. The sequence goes on along the minus strand of NW_026701528.1, from coordinate 53,228 downwards.
CACTGCATGTTGGTGAAGGGCATATTGAAGAAGGATCAGCCGAGTGGTTCTTGTGGGAGAACAACTCCATTTGGCTCACTAACTTCACACACCATCAGGCTTCCAAGCAGCTCTCAAGGAAACTCAGTTTTCACACTCTATGCTTAGTGCCCTTTGTGTGCCTAGGACTGAAATGAAGCTTGGTCAGCATCCCACACAAACGAAAGCTCCACATGCGGGTTTCACATGCCACCAACTCCACATTCACAGGCAACTTCAGCGCCACAGCCGTTTTCAGATAGCCCTCAATGCAAAGGCTCTAGACGCAAATATTGGTGTGAGAGCTAATTCAATCAAGGAAACACTGCATGTTGGTGAAGGGCATATTGAAGAAGGATCAGCCGAGTGGTTCTTGTGGGAGAACAACTCCATTTGGCTCACTAACTTCACACACCATCAGGCTTCCAAGCAGCTCTCAAGGAAACTCAGTTTTCACACTCTATGCTTAGTGCCCTTTGAGTACATTATCTAGGAATGAACCTGGTAGAGCATCCCACACAAACGAATGCTCCACATGCGGGTTTCACATGCCACCAACTCCACATTCACAGGCAACTTCAGCGCCACAGCCGTTTTCAGATAGCCCTCAATGCAAAGGCTCTAGACGCAAATATTGGTGTGAGAGCTAATTCAATCAAGGAAACACTGCATGTTGGTGAAGGGCATATTGAAGAAGGATCAGCCGAGTGGTTCTTGTAGGAGAACAACTCCATTTGGCTCACTAACTTCACACACCATCAGGCTTCCAAGCAGCTCTCAAGGAAACTCAGTTTTCACACTCTATGCTTAGTGCCCTTTGTATGGCTAGGACTGAAAAGAACCTGGTAGAGCATCCCACACAAACGAATGCTCCACATGCGGGTTTCACATGCCACCAACTCCACATTCTCAGGCAACTTCAGCGCCACAGCCGTTTTCAGATAGCCCTCAATGCAAAGGCTCTAGACGCAAATATTGGTGTGAGAGCTAATTCAATCAAGGAAACACTGCATGTTGGTGAAGGGCATATTGAAGAAGGATCAGCCGAGTGGTTCTTGTGGGAGAACAACTCCATTTGGCTCACTAACTTCACACACCATCAGGCTTCCAAGCAGCTCTCAAGGAAACTCAGTTTTCACACTCTATGTTTAGTGCCCTTTGTATGGCTAGGACTGAAATGAACCTGGTAGAGCATCCCACACAAACGAATGTTCCACATGCGGGTTTCACATGCCACCAACTCCACATTCACAGGCAACTTCAGCGCCACAGCCGTTTTCAGATAGCCCTCAATGCAAAGGCTCTAGACGCAAATATTGGTGTGAGAGCTAATTCAATCAAGGAAACACTGCATGTTGGTGAAGGGCATATTGAAGAAGGATCAGCCAAGTGGTTCTTGTGGGAGAACAACTCCATTTGGCTCACTAACTTCACACACCATCAGGCTTCCAAGCAGCTCTCAAGGAAACTCAGTTTTCACACTCTATGCTTAGTGCCCTTTGTGTGCCTAGGACTGAAATGAAGCTTGGTCAGCATCCCACACAAACGAATGCTCCACATGCGGGTTTCACATGCCACCAACTCCACATTCACAGGCAACTTCAGCGCCACAGCCGTTTTCAGATAGCCCTCAATGCAAAGGCTCTAGACGCAAATATTGGTGTGAGAGCTAATTCAATCAAGGAAACACTGCATGTTGGTGAAGGGCATATTGAAGAAGGATCAGCCGAGTGGTTCTTGTGGGAGAACAACTCCATTTGGCTCACTAACTTCACACACCATCAGGCTTCCAAGCAGCTCTCAAGGAAACTCAGTTTTCACACTCTATGCTTAGTGCCCTTTGTATGGCTAGGACTGAAATGAACCTGGTAGAGCATCCCACACAAACGAATGCTCCACATGCGGGTTTCACATGCCACCAACTCCACATTCACAGGCAACTTCAGCGCCACAGCCGTTTTCAGATAGCCCTCAATGCAAAGGCTCTAGACGCAAATATTGGTGTGAGAGCTAATTCAATCAAGGAAACACTGCATGTTGGTGAAGGGCATATTGAAGAAGGATCAGCCGAGTGGTTCTTGTGGGAGAACAACTCCATTTGGCTCACTAACTTCACACACCATCAGGCTTCCAAGCAGCTCTCAAGGAAACTCAGTTTTCACACTCTATGCTTAGTGCCCTTTGAGTCCATTATCTAGGAATGAACCTGGTAGAGCATCCCACACAAACGAATGCTCCACATGCGGGTTTCACATGCCACCAACTCCACATTCACAGGCAACTTCAGCGCCACAGCCGTTTTCAGATAGCCCTCAATGCAAAGGCTCTAGACGCAAATATTGGTGTGAGAGTTAATTCAATCAAGGAAACACTGCATGTTGGTGAAGGGCATATTGAAGAAGGATCAGCCGAGTGGTTCTTGTGGGAGAACAACTCCATTTGGCTCACTAACTTCACACACCATCAGGCTTCCAAGCAGCTCTCAAGGAAACTCAGTTTTCACACTCTATGCTTAGTGCCCTTTGTATGGCTAGGACTGAAATGAACCTGGTAGAGCATCCCACACAAACGAATGCTCCACATGCGGGTTTCACATGCCACCAACTCCACATTCACAGGCAACTTCAGCGCCACAGCCGTTTTCAGATAGCCCTCAATGCAAAGGCTCTAGACGCAAATATTGGTGTGAGAGCTAATTCAATCAAGGAAACACTGCATGTTGGTGAAGGGCATATTGAAGAAGGATCAGCCGAGTGGTTCTTGTGGGAGAACAACTCCATTTGGCTCACTAACTTCACACACCATCAGGCTTCCAAGCAGCTCTCAAGGAAACTCAGTTTTCACACTCTATGCTTAGTGCCCTTTGAGTCCATTATCTAGGAAAGAACCTGGCAGAGCATCCCACACAAACGAATGCTCCACATGCAGGTTTCACATGCCACCAACTCCACATTCACAGGCAACTTCAGCGCCACAGCCGTTTTCAGATAGCCCTCAATGCAAAGGCTCTAGACGCAAATATTGGTGTGAGAGCTAATTCAATCAAGGAAACACTGCATGTTGGTGAAGGGCATATTGAAGAAGGATCAGCCGAGTGGTTCTTGTGGGAGAACAACTCCATTTGGCTCACTAACTTCACACACCATCAGGCTTCCAAGCAGCTCTCAAGGAAACTCAGTTTTCACACTCTATGCTTAGTGCCCTTTGAGTCCATTATCTAGGAATGAACCTGGTAGAGCATCCCACACAAACGAATGCTCCACATGCGGGTTTCACATGCCACCAACTCCACATTCACAGGCAACTTCAGCGCCACAGCCGTTTTCAGATAGCCCTCAATGCAAAGGCTCTAGACGCAAATATTGGTGTGAGAGCTAATTCAATCAAGGAAACACTGCATGTTGGTGAAGGGCATATTGAAGAAGGATCAGCCGAGTGGTTCTTGTGGGAGAACAACTCCATTTGGCTCACTAACTTCACACACCATCAGGCTTCCAAGCAGCTCTCAAGGAAACTCAGTTTTCACACTCTATGCTTAGTGCCCTTTGTATGGCTAGGACTGAAATGAACCTGGTAGAGCATCCCACACAAACGAATGCTCCACATGCGGGTTTCACATGCCACCAACTCCACATTCACAGGCAACTTCAGCGCCACAGCCGTTTTCAGATAGCCCTCAATGCAAAGGCTCTAGACGCAAATATTGGTGTGAGAGCTAATTCAATCAAGGAAACACTGCATGTTGGTGAAGGGCATATTGAAGAAGGATCAGCCGAGTGGTTCTTGTGGGAGAACAACTCCATTTGGCTCACTAACTTCACACACCATCAGGCTTCCAAGCAGCTCTCAAGGAAACTCAGTTTTCACACTCTATGCTTAGTGCCCTTTGTATGGCTAGGACTGAAATGAACCTGGTAGAGCATCCCACACAAACGAATGCTCCACATGCGGGTTTCACATGCCACCAACTCCACATTCACAGGCAACTTCAGCGCCACAGCCGTTTTCAGATAGCCCTCAATGCAAAGGCTCTAGACGCAAATATTGGTGTGAGAGCTAATTCAATCAAGGAAACACTGCATGTTGGTGAAGGGCATATTGAAGAAGGATCAGCCGAGTGGTTCTTGTGGGAGAACAACTCCATTTGGCTCACTAACTTCACACACCATCAGGCTTCCTAGCAGCTCTCAAGGAAACTCAGTTTTCACACTCTATGCTTAGTGCCCTTTGAGTGCATTATCTAGGAATGAACCTGGTAGAGCATCCCACACAAACGAATGCTCCACATGCGGGTTTCACATGCCACCAACTCCACATTCACAGGCAACTTCAGCGCCACAGCCGTTTTCAGATAGCCCTCAATGCAAAGGCTCTAGAGGCAAATATTGGTGTGAGAGCTAATTCAATCAAGGAAACACTGCATGTTGGTGAAGGGCATATTGAAGAAGGATCAGCCGAGTGGTTCTTGTGGGAGAACAACTCCATTTGGCTCACTAACTTCACACACCATCAGGCTTCCAAGCAGCTCTCAAGGAAACTCAGTTTTCACACTCTATGCTTAGTGCCCTTTGTATGGCTAGGACTGAAATGAACCTGGTAGAGCATCCCACACAAACGAATGCTCCACATGTGGGTTTCACATGCCACCAACTCCACATTCACAGGCAACTTCAGCGCCACAGCCGTTTTCAGATAGCCCTCAATGCAAAGGCTCTAGACGCAAATATTGGTGTGAGAGCTAATTCAATCAAGGAAACACTGCATGTTGGTGAAGGGCATATTGAAGAAGGATCAGCCGAGTGGTTCTTGTGGGAGAACAACTCCATTTGGCTCACTAACTTCACACACCATCAGGCTTCCAAGCAGCTCTCAAGGAAACTCAGTTTTCACACTCTATGCTTAGTGCCCTTTGTATGGCTAGGACTGAAATGAACCTGGTAGAGCATCCCACACAAACGAATGCTCCACATGCGGGTTTCACATGCCACCAACTCCACATTCACAAGCAACTTCAGCGCCACAGCCGTTTTCAGATAGCCCTCAATGCAAAGGCTCTAGACGCAAATATTGGTGTGAGAGCTAATTCAATCAAGGAAACACTGCATGTTGGTGAAGGGCATATTGAAGAAGGATCAGCCGAGTGGTTCTTGTGGGAGAACAACTCCATTTGGCTCACTAACTTCACACACCATCAGGCTTCCAAGCAGCTCTCAAGGAAACTCAGTTTTCACACTCTATGCTTAGTGCCCTTTGAGTGCATTATCTAGGAATGAACCTGGTAGAGCATCCCACACAAACGAATGCTCCACATGCGGGTTTCACATGCCACCAACTCCACATTCACAGGCAACTTCAGCGCCACAGCCGTTTTCAGATAGCCCTCAATGCAAAGGCTCTAGACGCAAATATTGGTGTGAGAGCTAATTCAATCAAGGAAACACTGCATGTTGGTGAAGGGCATATTGCAGAAGGATCAGCCGAGTGGTTCTTGTGGGAGAACAACTCCATTTGGCTCACTAACTTCACACACCATCAGGCTTCCAAGCAGCTCTCAAGGAAACTCAGTTTTCACACTCTATGCTTAGTGCCCTTTGAGTGCATTATCTAGGAATGAACCTGGTAGAGCATTGCACACAAACGAATGCTCCACATGCGGGTTTCACATGCCACCAACTCCACATTCTCAGGCAACTTCAGCGCCACAGCCGTTTTCAGATAGCCCTCAATGCAAAGGCTCTAGACGCAAATATTGGTGTGAGAGCTAATTCAATCAAGGAAACACTGCATGTTGGTGAAGGGCATATTGAAGAAGGATCAGCCGAGTGGTTCTTGTGGGAGAACAACTCCATTTGGCTCACTAACTTCACACACCATCAGGCTTCCAAGCAGCTCTCAAGGAAACTCAGTTTTCACACTCTATGCTTAGTGCCCTTTGTATGGCTAGGACTGAAATGAACCTGGTAGAGCATCCCACACAAACGAATGCTCCACATGCGGGTTTCACATGCCACCAACTCCACATTCACAGGCAACTTCAGCGCCACAGCCGTTTTCAGATAGCCCTCAATGCAAAGGCTCTAGACGCAAATATTGGTGTGAGAGCTAATTCAATCAAGGAAACACTGCATGTTGGTGAAGGGCATATTGAAGAAGGATCAGCCGAGTGGTTCTTGTGGGAGAACAACTCCATTTGGCTCACTAACTTCACACACCATCAGGCTTCCAAGCAGCTCTCAAGGAAACTCAGTTTTCACACTCTATGCTTAGTGCCCTTTGAGTGCATTAAATAGGAATGAACCTGGTAGAGCATCCCACACAAACGAATGCTCCACATGCGGGTTTCACATGCCACCAACTCCACATTCACAGGCAACTTCAGCGCCACAGCCGTTTTCAGATAGCCCTCAATGCAAAGGCTCTAGACGCAAATATTGGTGTGAGAGCTAATTCAATCAAGGAAACACTGCATGTTGGTGAAGGGCATATTGAAGAAGGATCAGCCGAGTGGTTCTTGTGGGAGAACAACTCCATTTGGCTCACTAACTTCACACACCATCAGGCTTCCAAGCAGCTCTCAAGGAAACTCAGTTTTCACACTCTATGCTTAGTGCCCTTTGTATGGCTAGGACTGAAATGAACCTGGTAGAGCATCCCACACAAACGAATGCTCCACATGCGGGTTTCACATGCCACCAACTCCACATTCACAGGCAACTTCAGCGCCACAGCCGTTTTCAGATAGCCCTCAATGCAAAGGCTCTAGACGCAAATATTGGTGTGAGAGCTAATTCAATCAAGGAAACACTGCATGTTGGTGAAGGGCATATTGAAGAAGGATCAGCCGAGTGGTTCTTGTGGGAGAACAACTCCATTTGGCTCACTAACTTCACACACCATCAGGCTTCCAAGCAGCTCTCAAGGAAACTCAGTTTTCACACTCTATGCTTAGTGCCCTTTGTATGGCTAGGACTGAAATGAACCTGGTAGAGCATCCCACACAAACGAATGCTCCACATGCGGGTTTCACATGCCACCAACTCCACATTCACAGGCAACTTCAGCGCCACAGCCGTTTTCAGATAGCCCTCAATGCAAAGGCTCTAGACGCAAATATTGGTGTGAGAGCTAATTCAATCAAGGAAACACTGCATGTTGGTGAAGGGCATATTGAAGAAGGATCAGCCGAGTGGTTCTTGTGGGAGAACAACTCCATTTGGCTCACTAACTTCACACACCATCAGGCTTCCAAGCAGCTCTCAAGGAAACTCAGTTTTCACACTCTATGCTTAGTGCCCTTTGTATGGCTAGGACTGAAATGAACCTGGTAGAGCATCCCACACAAACGAATGCTCCACATGCGGGTTTCACATGCCACCAACTCCACATTCACAGGCAACTTCAGCGCCACAGCCGTTTTCAGATAGCCCTCAATGCAAAGGCTCTAGACGCAAATATTGGTGTGAGAGCTAATTCAATCAAGGAAACACTGCATGTTGGTGAAGGGCATATTGAAGAAGGATCAGCCGAGTGGTTCTTGTGGGAGAACAACTCCATTTGGCTCACTAACTTCACACACCATCACGCTTCCAAGCAGCTCTCAAGGAAACTCAGTTTTCACACTCTATGCTTAGTGCCCTTTGAGTGCATTATCTAGGAATGAACCTGGTAGAGCATCCCACACAAACGAATGCTCCACATGCGGGTTTCACATGCCACCAACTCCACATTCACAGGCAACTTCAGCGCCACAGCCGTTTTCAGATAGCCCTCAATGCAAAGGCTCTAGACGCAAATATTGGTGTGAGAGCTAATTCAATCAAGGAAACACTGCATGTTGGTGAAGGGCATATTGAAGAAGGATCAGCCGAGTGGTTCTTGTGGGAGAACAACTCCATTTGGCTCACTAACTTCACACACCATCAGGCTTCCAAGCAGCTCTCAAGGAAACTCAGTTTTCACACTCTATGCTTAGTGCCCTTTGTATGGCTAGGACTGAAATGAACCTGGTAGAGCATCCCACACAAACGAATGCTCCACATGCGGGTTTCACATGCCACCAACTCCACATTCACAGGCAACTTCAGCGCCACAGCCGTTTTCAGATAGCCCTCAATGCAAAGGCTCTAGACGCAAATATTGATGTGAGAGCTAATTCAATCAAGGAAACACTGCATGTTGGTGAAGGGCATATTGAAGAAGGATCAGCCGAGTGGTTCTTGTGGGAGAACAACTCCATTTGGCTCACTAACTTCACACACCATCAGGCTTCCAAGCAGCTCTCAAGGAAACTCAGTTTTCACACTCTATGCTTAGTGCTCTTTGTGTGCCTAGCACTGAAATGAAGCTTGGTCAGCATCCCACACAAACGAATGCTCCACATGCGGGTTTCACATGCCACCAACTCCACATTCACAGGCAACTTCAGCGCCACAGCCGTTTTCAGATAGCCCTCAATGCAAAGGCTCTAGACGCAAATATTGGTGTGAGAGCTAATTCAATCAAGGAAACACTGCATGTTGGTGAAGGGCATATTGAAGAAGGATCAGCCGAGTGGTTCTTGTGGGAGAACAACTCCATTTGGCTCACTAACTTCACACACCATCAGGCTTCCAAGCAGCTCTCAAGGAAACTCAGTTTTCACACTCTATGCTTAGTGCCCTTTGTATGGCTAGGACTGAAATGAACCTGGTAGAGCATCCCACACAAACGAATGCTCAACATGCGGGTTTCACATGCCACCAACTCCACATTCACAGGCAACTTCAGCGCCACAGCCGTTTTCAGATAGCCCTCAATGCAAAGGCTCTAGACGCAAATATTGGTGTGAGAGCTAATTCAATCAAGGAAACACTGCATGTTGGTGAAGGGCATATTGAAGAAGGATCAGCCGAGTGGTTCTTGTGGGAGAACAACTCCATTTGGCTCACTAACTTCACACACCATCAGGCTTCCCAGCAGCTCTCAAGGAAACTCAGTTTTCACACTCTATGCTTAGTGCCCTTTGTATGGCTAGGGCTGAAATGAACCTGGTAGAGCATCCCACACAAACGAATGCTCCACATGCGGGTTTCACATGCCACCAACTCCACATTCACAGGCAACTTCAGCGCCACAGCCGTTTTCAGATAGCCCTCAATGCAAAGGCTCTAGACGCAAATATTGGTGTGAGAGCTAATTCAATCAAGGAAACACTGCATGTTGGTGAAGGGCATATTGAAGAAGGATCAGCCGAGTGGTTCTTGTGGGAGAACAACTCCATTTGGCTCACTAACTTCACACACCATCAGGCTTCCAAGCAGCTCTCAAGGAAACTCAGTTATCACACTCTATGCTTAGTGCCCTTTGTATGGCTAGGACTGAAATGAACCTGGTAGAGCATCCCACACAAACGAATGCTCCACATGCGGGTTTCACATGCCACCAACTCCACATTCGCAGGCAACTTCAGCGCCACAGCCGTTTTCAGATAGCCCTGAAAGCAAAGGCTCTAGACGCAAATATTGGTGTGAGAGCTAATTCAATCAAGGAAACACTGCATGTTGGTGAAGGGCATATTGAAGAAGGATCAGCCGAGTGGTTCTTGTGGGAGAACAACTCCATTTGGCTCACTAACTTCACACACCATCACGCTTCCAAGCAGCTCTCAAGGAAACTCAGTTTTCACACTCTATGCTTAGTGCCCTTTGAGTGCATTATGTAGGAATGAACCTGGTAGAGCATCCCACACAAACGAATGCTCCACATGCGGGTTTCACATGCCACCAACTCCACATTCACAGGCAACTTCAGCACCACAGCCGTTTTCAGATAGCCCCCAATGCAAAGGCTCTAGACGCAAATATTGGTGTGAGAGCTAATTCAATCAAGGAAACACTGCATGTTGGTGAAGGGCATATTGAAGAAGAATCAGCCGAGTGGTTCTTGTGGGAGAACAACTCCATTTGGCTCACTAACTTCACACCATCAGGCTTCCAAGCAGCTCTCAAGGAAACTCAGTTTTCACACTCTATGCTTAGTGCTCTTTTCATGCCTAGAACTGAAATGAAGCTAGGTCAGCATCCCACACAAACGAATGCTCCACATGCGGGTTTCACATGCCACCAACTCCACATTCACAGGCAACTTCAGCGCCACAGCCGTTTTCAGATAGCCCTCAATGCAAAGGCTCTAGACGCAAATATTGATGTGAGAGCTAATTCAATCAAGGAAACACTGCATGTTGGTGAAGGGCATATTGAAGAAGGATCAGCCAAGTGGTTCTTGTGGGAGAACAACTCCATTTGGCTCACTAACTTCACACACCATCAGGCTTCCAAGCAGCTCTCAAGGAAACTCAGTTTTCACACTCTATGTTTAGTGCCCTTTGAGTGCATTATCTAGGAATGAACCTGGTAGAGCATCCCACACAAACGAATGCTCCACATGCGGGTTTCACATGCCACCAACTCCACATTCACAGGCAACTTCAGCGCCACAGCCGTTTTCAGATAGCCCTCAATGCAAAGGCTCTAGACGCAAATATTGGTGTGAGAGCTAATTCAATCAAGGAAACACTGCATGTTGGTGAAGGGCATATTGAAGAAGGATCAGCCGAGTGGTTCTTGTGGGAGAACAACTCCATTTGGCTCACTAACTTCACACACCATCAGGCTTCCAAGCAGCTCTCAAGGAAACTCAGTTTTCACACTCTATGCTTAGTGCCCTTTGTATGGCTAGGACTGAAATGAACCTGGTAGAGCATCCCACACAAACGAATGCTCCACATGCGGGTTTCACATGCCACCAACTCCACATTCACAAGCAACTTCAGCACCACAGCCGTTTACAGATAGCCCTCAATGCAAAGGCTCTAGACGCAAATATTGGTGTGAGAGCTAATTCAATCAAGGAAACACTGCATGTTGGTGAAGGGCATATTGAAGAAGGATCAGCCAAGTGGTTCTTGTGGGAGAACAACTCCATTTGGCTCACTAACTTCACACACCATCAGGCTTCCAAGCAGCTCTCAAGGAAACTCAGTTTTCACACTCTATGCTTAGTGCCCTTTGTATGGCTAGGACTGAAATGAACCTGGTAGAGCATCCCACACAAACGAATGCTCCACATGCGGGTTTCACATGCCACCAACTCCACATTCACAGGCAACTTCAGCGCCACAGCCGTTTTCAGATAGCCCTCAATGCAAAGGCTATAGACGCAAATATTGGTGTGAGAGCTAATTCAATCAAGGAAACACTGCATGTTGGTGAAGGGCATATTGAAGAACGATCAGCCGAGTGGTTCTTGTGGGAGAACAACTCCATTTGGCTCACTAACTTCACACACCATCAGGCTTCCAAGCAGCTCTCAAGGAAACTCAGTTTTCACACTCTATGCTTAGTGCCCTTTGAGTGCATTATCTAGGAATGAACCTGGTAGAGCATCCCACACAAACGAATGCTCCACATGCGGGTTTCACGTGCCACCAACTCCACATTCACAGGCAACTTCAGCGCCACAGCCGTTTTCAGATAGCCCTCAATGCAAAGGCTCTAGACGCAAATATTGGTGTGAGAGCTAATTCAATCAAGGAAACACTGCATGTTGGTGAAGGGCATATTGAAGAAGGATTAGCCGAGTGGTTCTTGTGGGAGAACAACTCCATTTGGCTCACTAACTTCACACACCATCAGGCTTCCAAGCAGCTCTCAAGGAAACTCAGTTTTCACACTCTATGCTTAGTGCCCTTTGAGTACATTATCTAGGAATGAACCTGGTAGAGCATCCCACACAAACGAATGCTCCACATGCGGGTTTCACATGCCACCAACTCCACATTCACAGGCAACTTCAGCGCCACAGCCGTTTTCAGATAGCCCTCAATGCAAAGGCTATAGACGCAAATATTGGTGTGAGAGCTAATTCAATCAAGGAAACACTGCATGTTGGTGAAGGGCATATTGAAGAAGGATCAGCCGAGTGGTTCTTGTGGGAGAACAACTCCATTTGGCTCACTAACTTCACACACCATCAGGCTTCCAAGCAGCTCTCAAGGAAACTCAGTTTTCACACTCTATGCTTAGTGCCCTTTGTATGGCTAGGACTGAAATGAACCTGGTAGAGCATCCCACACAAACGAATGCTCCACATGCGGGTTTCACATGCCACCAACTCCACATTCACAGGCAACTTCAGCGCCACAGCCGTTTTCAGATAGCTCTCAATGCAAAGGCTCTAGACGCAAATATTGATGTGAGAGCTAATTCAATCAAGGAAACACTGCATGTTGGTGAAGGGCATATTGAAGAAGGATCAGCCAAGTGGTTCTTGTGGGAGAACAACTCCATTTGGCTCACTAACTTCACACACCATCAGGCTTCCAAGCAGCTCTCAAGGAAACTCAGTTTTCACACTCTATGTTTAGTGCCCTTTGAGTGCATTATCTAGGAATGAACCTGGTAGAGCATCCCACACAAACGAATGCTCCACATGCGGGTTTCACATGCCACCAACTCCACATTCACAGGCAACTTCAGCGCCACAGCCGTTTTCAGATAGCCCTCAATGCAAGGGCTCTAGACGCAAATATTGGTGTGAGAGCTAATTCAATCAAGGAAACACTGCATGTTGGTGAAGGGCATATTGAAGAAGGATCAGCCGAGTGGTTCTTGTGGGAGAACAACTCCATTTGGCTCACTAACTTCACACACCATCAGGCTTCCAAGCAGCTCTCAAGGAAACTCAGTTTTCACACTCTATGCTTAGTGCCCTTTGAGTGCATTTTCTAGGAATGAACCTGGTAGAGCATCCCACACAAACGAATGCTCCACATGCGGGTTTCACATGCCACCAACTCCACATTCACAGGCAACTTCAGCGCCACAGCCGTTTTCAGATAGCCCTCAATGCAAAGGCTCTAGACGCAAATATTGGTGTGAGAGCTAATTCAATAAAGGAAACACTGCATGTTGGTGAAGGGCATATTGAAGAAGGATCAGCCGAGTGGTTCTTGTGGGAGAACAACTCCATTTGGCTCACTAACTTCACACACCATCAGGCTTCCAAGCAGCTCTCAAGGAAACTCAGTTTTCACACTCTATTCTTAGTGCCCTTTGAGTGCATTATCTAGGACTGAACCTGGTAGAGCATCCCACACAAACGAATGCTCCACATGCGGGTTTCACATGCCACCAACTCCACATTCACAGGCAACTTCAGCGCCACAGCCGTTTTCAGATAGCCCTCAATGCAAAGGCTCTAGACTCAAATATTGATGTGAGAGCTAATTCAATCAAGGAAACACTGCATGTTGGTGAAGGGCATATTGAAGAAGGATCAGCCGAGTGGTTCTTGTGGGAGAACAACTCCATTTGGCTCACTAACTTCACACACCATCAGGCTTCCAAGCAGCTCTCAAGGAAACTCAGTTTTCACACTCTATGCTTAGTGCCCTTTGTATGGCTAGGACTGAAATGAACCTGGTAGAGCATCCCACACAAACGAAAGCTCAACATGCGGGTTTCACATGCCACCAACTCCACATTCACAGGCAACTTCAGCGCCACAGCCGTTTTCAGATAGCCCTCAATGCAAAGGCTCTAGACGCAAATATATGTGTGAGAGCTAATTCAATCAAGGAAACACTGCATGTTGGTGAAGGGCATATTGAAGAAGGATCAGCCGAGTGGTTCTTGTGGGAGAACAACTCCATTTGGCTCACTAACTTCACACACCATCAGGCTTCCAAGCAGCTCTCAAGGAAACTCAGTTTTCACACTCTATGCTTAGTGCCCTTTGAGTGCATTATCTAGGAATGAACCTGGTAGAGCATCCCACACAAACGAATGCTCCACATGCGGGTTTCACGTGCCACCAACTCCACATTCACAGGCAACTTCAGCGCCACAGCCGTTTTCAGATAGCCCTCAATGCAAAGGCTATAGACGCAAATATTGGTGTGAGAGCTAATTCAATCAAGGAAACACTGCATGTTGGTGAAGGGCATATTGAAGAAGGATCAGCCGAGTGGTTCTTGTGGGAGAACAACTCCATTTGGCTCACTAACTTCACACACCATCAGGCTTCCAAGCAGCTCTCAAGGAAACTCAGTTTTCACACTCTATGCTTAGTGCCCTTTGTATGGCTAGGACTGAAATGAACCTGGTAGAGCATCCCACACAAACGAATGCTCCACATGCGGGTTTCACATGCCACCAACTCCACATTCACAGGCAACTTCAGCGCCACAGCCGTTTTCAGATAGCTCTCAATGCAAAGGCTCTAGACGCAAATATTGATGTGAGAGCTAATTCAATCAAGGAAACACTGCATGTTGGTGAAGGGCATATTGAAGAAGGATCAGCCAAGTGGTTCTTGTGGGAGAACAACTCCATTTGGCTCACTAACTTCACACACCATCAGGCTTCCAAGCAGCTCTCAAGGAAACTCAGGTTTCACACTCTATGCTTAGTGCCCTTTGAGTGCATTATCTAGGAATGAACCTGGTAGAGCATCCCACACAAACGAATGCTCCACATGCGGGTTTCACATGCCACCAACTCCACATTCACAGGCAACTTCAGCGCCACAGCCGTTTTCAGATAGCCCTCAATGCAAGGGCTCTAGACGCAAATATTGGTGTGAGAGCTAATTCAATCAAGGAAACACTGCATGTTGGTGAAGGGCATATTGAAGAACGATCAGCCGAGTGGTTCTTGGGGGAGAACAACTCCATTTGGCTCACTAACTTCACACACCATCAGGCTTCCAAGCAGCTCTCAAGGAAACTCAGTTTTCACACTCTATGCTTAGTGCCCTTTGAGTGCATTATCTAGGAATGAACCTGGTAGAGCATCCCACACAAACGAATGCTCCACATGCGGGTTTCACATGCCACCAACTCCACATTCACAGGCAACTTCAGCGCCACAGCCGTTTTCAGATAGCCCTCAATGCAAAGGCTCTAGACGCAAATATTGGTGTGAGAGCTAATTCAATCAAGGAAACACTGCATGTTGGTGAAGGGCATATTGAAGAAGGATCAGCCGAGTGGTTCTTGTGGGAGAACAACTCCATTTGGCTCACTAACTTCACACACCATCAGGCTTCCAAGCAGCTCTCAAGGAAACTCAGTTTTCACACTCTATGCTTAGTGCCCTTTGAGTGCATTATCTAGGAATGAACCTGGTAGAGCATCCCACACAAACGAATGCTCCACATGCGGGTTTCACATGCCACCAACTCCACATTCACAGGCAACTTCAGCGCCACAGCCGTTTTCAGATAGCCCTCAATGCAAAGGCTCTAGACTCAAATATTGATGTGAGAGCTAATTCAATCAAGGAAACACTGCATGTTGGTGAAGGGCATATTGAAGAAGGATCAGCCGAGTGGTTCTTGTGGGAGAACAACTCCATTTGGCTCACTAACTTCACACACCATCAGGCTTCCAAGCAGCTCTCAAGGAAACTCAGTTTTCACACTCTATGCTTAGTGCCCTTTGTATGGCTAGGACTGAAATGAACCTGGTAGAGCATCCCACACAAACGAATGCTCAACATGCGGGTTTCACATGCCACCAACTCCACATTCACAGGCAACTTCAGCGCCACAGCCGTTTTCAGATAGCCCTCAATGCAAAGGCTCTAGACGCAAATATTGGTGTGAGAGCTAATTCAATCAAGGAAACACTGCATGTTGGTGAAGGGCATATTGAAGAAGGATCAGCCGAGTGGTTCTTGTGGGAGAACAACTCCATTTGGCTCACTAACTTCACACACCATCAGGCTTCCAAGCAGCTCTCAAGGAAACTCAGTTTTCACACTCTATGCTTAGTGCCCTTTGAGTGCATTATCTAGGAATGAACCTGGTAGAGCATCCCACATAAACGAATGCTCCACATGCGGGTTTCACATGCCACCAACTCCACATTCACAGGCAACTTCAGCGCCATAGCCGTTTTCAGATAGCCCTCAATGCAAAGGCTCTAGACGCAAATATTGGTGTGAGAGCTAATTCAATCAAGGAAACACTGCATGTTGGTGAAGGGCATATTGAAGAACGATCAGCCGAGTGGTTCTTGTGGGAGAACAACTCCATTTGGCTCACTAACTTCACACACCATCAGGCTTCCAAGCAGCTCTCAAGGAAACTCACTTTTCACACTCTATGCTTAGTGCCCTTTGTATGGCTAGGACTGAAATGAACCTGGTAGAGCATCCCACACAAACGAATGCTCCACATGCGGGTTTCACATGCCACCAACTCCACATTCACAGGCAACTTCAGCGCCACAGCCGTTTTCAGATAGCCCTCAATGCAAAGGCTCTAGACGCAAATATTGGTGTGAGAGCTAATTCAATCAAGGAAACACTGCATGTTGGTGAAGGGCATATTGAAGAACGATCAGCCGAGTGGTTCTTGTGGGAGAACAACTCCATTTGGCTCACTAACTTCACACACCATCAGGCTTCCAAGCAGCTCTCAAGGAAACTCAGTTTTCACACTCTATGCTTAGTGCCCTTTGAGTGCATTATCTAGGAATGAACCTGGTAGAGCATCCCACACAAACGAATGCTCCACATGCGGGTTTCACGTGCCACCAACTCCACATTCACAGGCAACTTCAGCGCCACAGCCGTTTACAGATAGCCCTCAATGCAAAGGCTCTAGACGCAAATATTGGTGTGAGAGCTAATTCAATCAAGGAAACACTGCATGTTGGTGAAGGGCATATTGAAGAAGGATTAGCCGAGTGGTTCTTGTGGGAGAACAACTCCATTTGGCTCACTAACTTCACACACCATCAGGCTTCCAAGCAGCTCTCAAGGAAACTCAGTTTTCACACTCTATGCTTAGTGCCCTTTGTATGGCTAGGACTGAAATGAACCTGGTAGAGCATCCCACACAAACGAATACTCCACATGCGGGTTTCACATGCCACCAACTCCACATTCACAGGCAACTTCAGCGCCACAGCCGTTTTCAGATAGCCCTCAATGCAAAGGCTCTAGACGCAAATATTGGTGTGAGAGCTAATTCAATCAAGGAAACACTGCATGTTGGTGAAGGGCATATTGAAGAAGGATCAGCCGAGTGGTTCTTGTGGGAGAACAACTCCATTTGGCTCACTAACTTCACACACCATCAGGCTTCCAAGCAGCTCTCAAGGAAACTCAGTTTTCACACTCTATGCTTAGTGCCCTTTGTATGGCTAGGACTGAAATGAACCTGGTAGAGCATCCCACACAAACGAATGCTCCACATGCGGGTTTCACATGCCACCAACTCCACATTCACAGGCAACTTCAGCGCCACAGCCGTTTTCAGATAGCCCTCAATGCAAAGGCTCTAGACGCAAATATTGGTGTGAGAGCTAATTCAATCAAGGAAACACTGCATGTTGGTGAAGGGCATATTGAAGAAGGATCAGCCGAGTGGTTCTTGTGGGAGAACAACTCCATTTGGCTCACTAACTTCACACACCATCAGGCTTCCAAGCAGCTCTCAAGGAAACTCAGTTTTCACACTCTATGCTTAGTGCCCTTTGTATGGCTAGGACTGAAATGAACCTGGTAGAGCATCCCACACAAACGAATGCTCAACATGCGGGTTTCACATGCCACCAACTCCACATTCACAGGCAACTTCAGCGCCACAGCCGTTTTCAGATAGCCCTCAATGCAAAGGCTCTAGACGCAAATATTGGTGTGAGAGCTAATTCAATCAAGGAAACACTGCATGTTGGTGAAGGGCATATTGAAGAAGGATCAGCCGAGTGGTTCTTGTGGGAGAACAACTCCATTTGGCTCACTAACTTCACACACCATCAGGCTTCCAAGCAGCTCTCAAGGAAACTCAGTTTTCACACTCTATGCTTAGTGCCCTTTGAGTGCATTATCTAGGAATGAACCTGGTAGAGCATCCCACATAAACGAATGCTCCACATGCGGGTTTCACATGCCACCAACTCCACATTCACAGGCAACTTCAGCGCCATAGCCGTTTTCAGATAGCCCTCAATGCAAAGGCTCTAGACGCAAATATTGGTGTGAGAGCTAATTCAATCAAGGAAACACTGCATGTTGGTGAAGGGCATATTGAAGAACGATCAGCCGAGTGGTTCTTGGGGGAGAACAACTCCATTTGGCTCACTAACTTCACACACCATCAGGCTTCCAAGCAGCTCTCAAGGAAACTCACTTTTCACACTCTATGCTTAGTGCCCTTTGTATGGCTAGGACTGAAATGAACCTGGTAGAGCATCCCACACAAACGAATGCTCCACATGCGGGTTTCACATGCCACCAACTCCACATTCACAGGCAACTTCAGCGCCACAGCCGTTTTCAGATAGCCCTCAATGCAAAGGCTCTAGACGCAAATATTGGTGTGAGAGCTAATTCAATCAAGGAAACACTGCATGTTGGTGAAGGGCATATTGAAGAACGATCAGCCGAGTGGTTCTTGTGGGAGAACAACTCCATTTGGCTCACTAACTTCACACACCATCAGGCTTCCAAGCAGCTCTCAAGGAAACTCAGTTTTCACACTCTATGCTTAGTGCCCTTTGAGTGCATTATCTAGGAATGAACCTGGTAGAGCATCCCACACAAACGAATGCTCCACATGCGGGTTTCACGTGCCACCAACTCCACATTCACAGGCAACTTCAGCGCCACAGCCGTTTACAGATAGCCCTCAATGCAAAGGCTCTAGACGCAAATATTGGTGTGAGAGCTAATTCAATCAAGGAAACACTGCATGTTGGTGAAGGGCATATTGAAGAAGGATTAGCCGAGTGGTTCTTGTGGGAGAACAACTCCATTTGGCTCACTAACTTCACACACCATCAGGCTTCCAAGCAGCTCTCAAGGAAACTCAGTTTTCACACTCTATGCTTAGTGCCCTTTGAGTACATTATCTAGGAATGAACCTGGTAGAGCATCCCACACAAACGAATGCTCCACATGCGGGTTTCACATGCCACCAACTCCACATTCACAGGCAACTTCAGCGCCACAGCCGTTTTCAGATAGCCCTCAATGCAAAGGCTCTAGACGCAAATATTGGTGTGAGAGCTAATTCAATCAAGGAAACACTGCATGTTGGTGAAGGGCATATTGAAGAAGGATCAGCCGAGTGGTTCTTGTGGGAGAACAACTCCATTTGGCTCACTAACTTCACACACCATCAGGCTTCCAAGCAGCTCTCAAGGAAACTCAGTTTTCACACTCTATGCTTAGTGCCCTTTGTATGGCTAGGACTGAAATGAACCTGGTAGAGCATCCCACACAAACGAATGCTCCACATGCGGGTTTCACATGCCACCAACTCCACATTCACAGGCAACTTCAGCGCCACAGCCGTTTTCAGATAGCTCTCAATGCAAAGGCTCTAGACGCAAATATTGATGTGAGATCTAATTCAATCAAGGAAACACTGCATGTTGGTGAAGGGCATATTGAAGAAGGATCAGCCAAGTGGTTCTTGTGGGAGAACAACTCCATTTGGCTCACTAACTTCACACACCATCAGGCTTCCAAGCAGCTCTCAAGGAAACTCAGTTTTCACACTCTATGCTTAGTGCCCTTTGTATGGCTAGGACTGAAATGAACCTGGTAGAGCATCCCACACAAACGAATGCTCAACATGCGGGTTTCACATGCCACCAACTCCACATTCACAGGCAACTTCAGCGCCACAGCCGTTTTCAGATAGCCCTCAATGCAAAGGCTCTAGACGCAAATATTGGTGTGAGAGCTAATTCAATCAAGGAAACACTGCATGTTGGTGAAGGGCATATTGAAGAACGATCAGCCGAGTGGTTCTTGTGGGAGAACAACTCCATTTGGCTCACTAACTTCACACACCATCAGGCTTCCAAGCAGCTCTCAAGGAAACTCAGTTTTCACACTCTATGCTTAGTGCCCTTTGAGTGCATTATCTAAGAATGAACCTGGTAGAGCATCCCACATAAACGAATGCTCCACATGCGGGTTTCACATGCCACCAACTCCACATTCACAGGCAACTTCAGCGCCACAGCCGTTTTCAGATAGCCCTCAATGCAAAGGCTGTAGACGCAAATATTGGTGTGAGAGCTAATTCAATCAAGGAAACACTGCATGTTGGTGAAGGGCATATTGAAGAAGGATCAGCCGAGTGGTTCTTGTGGGAGAACAACTCCATTTGGCTCACTAACTTCACACACCATCAGGCTTCCAAGCAGCTCTCAAGGAAACTCAGTTTTCACACTCTATGCTTAGTGCCCTTTGTATGGCTAGGACTGAAATGAACCTGGTAGAGCATCCCACACAAACGAATGCTCCACATGCGGGTTTCACATGCCACCAACTCCACATTCACAGGCAACTTCAGCGCCACAGCCGTTTTCAGATAGCCCTCAATGCAAAGGCTCTAGACGCAAATATTGGTGTGAGAGCTAATTCAATCAAGGAAACACTGCATGTTGGTGAAGGGCATATTGAAGAAGGATCAGCCGAGTGGTTCTTGTGGGAGAACAACTCCATTTGGCTCACTAACTTCACACACCATCAGGCTTCCAAGCAGCTCTCAAGGAAACTCAGTTTTCACACTCTATGCTTAGTGCCCTTTGTATGGCTAGGACTGAAATGAACCTGGTAGAGCATCCCACACAAACGAATGCTCCACATGCGGGTTTCACATGCCACCAACTCCACATTCACAGGCAACTTCAGCGCCACAGCCGTTTTCAGATAGCCCTCAATGCAAAGGCTCTAGACGCAAATATTGGTGTGAGAGCTAATTCAATCAAGGAAACACTGCATGTTGGTGAAGGGCATATTGAAGAAGGATCAGCCGAGTGGTTCTTGTGGGAGAACAACTCCATTTGGCTCACTAACTTCACACACCATCAGGCTTCCAAGCAGCTCTCAAGGAAACTCAGTTTTCACACTCTATGCTTAGTGCCCTTTGTATGGCTAGGACTGAAATGAACCTGGTAGAGCATCCCACACAAACGAATACTCCACATGCGGGTTTCACATGCCACCAACTCCACATTCACAGGCAACTTCAGCGCCACAGCCGTTTTCAGATAGCCCTCAATGCAAAGGCTCTAGACGCAAATATTGGTGTGAGAGCTAATTCAATCAAGGAAACACTGCATGTTGGTGAAGGGCATATTGAAGAAGGATCAGCCGAGTGGTTCTTGTGGGAGAACAACTCCATTTGGCTCACTAACTTCACACACCATCAGGCTTCCAAGCAGCTCTCAAGGAAACTCAGTTTTCACACTCTATGCTTAGTGCCCTTTGTATGGCTAGGACTGAAATGAACCTGGTAGAGCATCCCACACAAACGAATGCTCCACATGCGGGTTTCACATGCCACCAACTCCACATTCACAGGCAACTTCAGCGCCACAGCCGTTTTCAGATAGCCCTCAATGCAAAGGCTCTAGACGCAAATATTGGTGTGAGAGCTAATTCAATCAAGGAAACACTGCATGTTGGTGAAGGGCATATTGAAGAAGGATCAGCCGAGTGGTTCTTGTGGGAGAACAACTCCATTTGGCTCACTAACTTCACACACCATCAGGCTTCCAAGCAGCTCTCAAGGAAACTCAGTTTTCACACTCTATGCTTAGTGCCCTTTGTATGGCTAGGACTGAAATGAACCTGGTAGAGCATCCCACACAAACGAATGCTCCACATGCGGGTTTCACATGCCACCAACTCCACATTCACAGGCAACTTCAGCGCGACAGCCGTTTTCAGATAGCCCTCAATGCAAAGGCTCTAGACGCAAATATTGGTGTGAGAGCTAATTCAATCAAGGAAACACTGCATGTTGGTGAAGGGCATATTGAAGAACGATCAGCCGAGTGGTTCTTCTGGGAGAACAACTCCATTTGGCTCACTAACTTCACACACCATCAGGCTTCCAAGCAGCTCTCAAGGAAACTCAGTTTTCACACTCTATGCTTAGTGCCCTTTGTATGGCTAGGACTGAAATGAACCTGGTAGAGCATCCCACACAAACGAATGCTCCACATGCGGGTTTCACATGCCACCAACTCCACATTCACAGGCAACTTCAGCGCCACAGCTGTTTTCAGATA
Source organism: Ochotona princeps (assembly GCF_030435755.1). NCBI lineage: Eukaryota > Metazoa > Chordata > Mammalia > Lagomorpha > Ochotonidae > Ochotona > Ochotona princeps. Next base: position 31,126 of record NW_026701528.1, on the reverse strand, counting down.
GCCCTCAATGCAAAGGCTCTAGACGCAAATATTGGTGTGAGAGCTAATTCAATCAAGGAAACACTGCATGTTGGTGAAGGGCATATTGAAGAAGGATCAGCCGAGTGGTTCTTGTGGGAGAACAACTCCATTTGGCTCACTAACTTCACACACCATCAGGCTTCCAAGCAGCTCTCAAGGAAACTCAGTTTTCACACTCTATGCTTAGTGCCCTTTGTATGGCTAGGACTGAAATGAACCTGGTAGAGCATCCCACACAAACGAATGCTCCACATGCGGGTTTCACATGCCACCAACTCCACATTCACAGGCAACTTCAGCGCCACAGCCGTTTTCAGATAGCCCTCAATGCAAAGGCTCTAGACGCAAATATTGGTGTGAGAGCTAATTCAATCAAGGAAACACTGCATGTTGGTGAAGGGCATATTGAAGAAGGATCAGCCAAGTGGTTCTTGTGGGAGAACAACTCCATTTGGCTCACTAACTTCACACACCATCAGGCTTCCAAGCAGCTCTCAAGGAAACTCAGTTTTCACACTCTATGCTTAGTGCCCTTTGAGTACATTATCTAGGAATGAACCTGGTAGAGCATCCCACACAAACGAATGCTCCACATGCGGGTTTCACATGCCACCAACTCCACATTCACAGGCAACTTCAGCGCCACAGCCGTTTTCAGATAGCCCTCAATGCAAAGGCTCTAGACGCAAATATTGGTGTGAGAGCTAATTCAATCAAGGAAACACTGCATGTTGGTGAAGGGCATATTGAAGAAGGATCAGCCGAGTGGTTCTTGTGGGAGAACAACTCCATTTGGCTCACTAACTTCACACACCATCAGGCTTCCAAGCAGCTCTCAAGGAAACTCAGTTTTCACACTCTATGCTTAGTGCCCTTTGTATGGCTAGGACTGAAATGAACCTGGTAGAGCATCCCACACAAACGAATGCTCCACATGCGGGTTTCACATGCCACCAACTCCACATTCACAGGCAACTTCAGCGCCACAGCCGTTTTCAGATAGCTCTCAATGCAAAGGCTCTAGACGCAAATATTGATGTGAGAGCTAATTCAATCAAGGAAACACTGCATGTTGGTGAAGGGCATATTGAAGAAGGATCAGCCAAGTGGTTCTTGTGGGAGAACAACTCCATTTGGCTCACTAACTTCACACACCATCAGGCTTCCAAGCAGCTCTCAAGGAAACTCAGTTTTCACACTCTATGTTTAGTGCCCTTTGAGTGCATTATCTAGGAATGAACCTGGTAGAGCATCCCACACAAACGAATGCTCCACATGCGGGTTTCACATGCCACCAACTCCACATTCACAGGCAACTTCAGCGCCACAGCCGTTTTCAGATAGCCCTCAATGCAAAGGCTCTAGACTCAAATATTGATGTGAGAGCTAATTCAATCAAGGAAACACTGCATGTTGGTGAAGGGCATATTGAAGAAGGATCAGCCGAGTGGTTCTTGTGGGAGAACAACTCCATTTGGCTCACTAACTTCACACACCATCAGGCTTCCAAGCAGCTCTCAAGGAAACTCAGTTTTCACACTCTATGCTTAGTGCCCTTTGTATGGCTAGGACTGAAATGAACCTGGTAGAGCATCCCACACAAACGAATGCTCAACATGCGGGTTTCACATGCCACCAACTCCACATTCACAGGCAACTTCAGCGCCACAGCCGTTTTCAGATAGCCCTCAATGCAAAGGCTCTAGACGCAAATATTGGTGTGAGAGCTAATTCAATCAAGGAAACACTGCATGTTGGTGAAGGTATTGAAGAAGGATCAGCCGAGTGGTTCTTGTGGGAGAACAACTCCATTTGGCTCACTAACTTCACACACCATCAGGCTTCCAAGCAGCTCTCAAGGAAACTCAGTTTTCACACTCTATGCTTAGTGCCCTTTGAGTGCATTATCTAAGAATGAACCTGGTAGAGCATCCCACATAAACGAATGCTCCACATGCGGGTTTCACATGCCACCAACTCCACATTCACAGGCAACTTCAGCGCCACAGCCGTTTTCAGATAGCCCTCAATGCAAAGGCTGTAGACGCAAATATTGGTGTGAGAGCTAATTCAATCAAGGAAACACTGCATGTTGGTGAAGGGCATATTGAAGAAGGATCAGCCGAGTGGTTCTTGTGGGAGAACAACTCCATTTGGCTCACTAACTTCACACACCATCAGGCTTCCAAGCAGCTCTCAAGGAACCTCAGTTTTCACACTCTATGCTTAGTGCCCTTTGTATGGCTAGGACTGAAATGAACCTGGTAGAGCATCCCACACAAACGAATGCTCCACATGCGGGTTTCACATGCCACCAACTCCACATTCACAGGCAACTTCAGCGCCACAGCCGTTTTCAGATAGCCCTCAATGCAAAGGCTCTAGACGCAAATATTGGTGTGAGAGCTAATTCAATCAAGGAAACACTGCATGTTGGTGAAGGGCATATTGAAGAACGATCAGCCGAGTGGTTCTTGTGGGAGAACAACTCCATTTGGCTCACTAACTTCACACACCATCAGGCTTCCAAGCAGCTCTCAAGGAAACTCAGTTTTCACACTCTATGCTTAGTGCCCTTTGTATGGCTAGGACTGAAATGAACCTGGTAGAGCATCCCACACAAACGAATGCTCCACATGCGGGTTTCACATGCCACCAACTCCACATTCACAGGCAACTTCAGCGCCACAGCCGTTTTCAGATAGCCCTCAATGCAAAGGCTCTAGACGCAAATATTGGTGTGAGAGCTAATTCAAGTCAAGGAAACACTGCATGTTGGTGAAGGGCATATTGAAGAAGGATCAGCCGAGTGGTTCTTGTGGGAGAACAACTCCATTTGGCTCACTAACTTCACACACCATCAGGCTTCCAAGCAGCTCTCAAGGAAACTCAGTTTTCACACTCTATGCTTAGTGCCCTTTGTATGGCTAGGACTGAAATGAACCTGGTAGAGCATCCCACACAAACGAATGCTCCACATGCGGGTTTCACATGCCACCAACTCCACATTCACAGGCAACTTCAGCGCCACAGCCGTTTTCAGATAGCCCTCAATGCAAAGGCTCTAGACGCAAATATTGGTGTGAGAGCTAATTCAATCAAGGAAACACTGCATGTTGGTGAAGGGCATATTGAAGAACGATCAGCCGAGTGGTTCTTCTGGGAGAACAACTCCATTTGGCTCACTAACTTCACACACCATCAGGCTTCCAAGCAGCTCTCAAGGAAACTCAGTTTTCACACTCTATGCTTAGTGCCCTTTGTATGGCTAGGACTGAAATGAACCTGGTAGAGCATCCCACACAAACGAATGCTCCACATGCGGGTTTCACATGCCACCAACTCCACATTCACAGGCAACTTCAGCGCCACAGCTGTTTTCAGATAGCCCTCAATGCAAAGGCTCTAGACGCAAATATTGGTGTGAGAGCTAATTCAATCAAGGAAACACTGCATGTTGGTGAAGGGCATATTGAAGAAGGATCAGCCGAGTGGTTCTTGTGGGAGAACAACTCCATTTGGCTCACTAACTTCACACACCATCAGGCTTCCAAGCAGCTCTCAAGGAAACTCAGTTTTCACACTCTATGCTTAGTGCCCTTTGTATGGCTAGGACTGAAATGAACCTGGTAGAGCATCCCACACAAACGAATGCTCCACATGCGGGTTTCACATGCCACCAACTCCACATTCACAGGCAACTTCAGCGCCACAGCCGTTTTCAGATAGCCCTCAATGCAAAGGCTCTAGACGCAAATATTGGTGTGAGAGCTAATTCAATCAAGGAAACACTGCATGTTGGTGAAGGGCATATTGAAGAAGGATCAGCCAAGTGGTTCTTGTGGGAGAACAACTCCATTTGGCTCACTAACTTCACACACCATCAGGCTTCCAAGCAGCTCTCAAGGAAACTCAGTTTTCACACTCTATGCTTAGTGCCCTTTCAGTGCATTATCTAGGAATGAACCTGGTAGAGCATCCCACACAAACGAATGCTCCACATGCGGGTTTCACATGCCACCAACTCCACATTCACAGGCAACTTCAGCGCCACAGCCGTTTTCAGATAGCCCTCAATGCAAAGGCTCTAGACGCAAATATTGGGTCGTGAGAGCTAATTCAATCAAGGAAACACTGCATGTTGGTGAAGGGCATATTGAAGAAGGATCAGACCAGTGGTTCTTGTGGGAGAACAACTCCATTTGGCTCTCTAACTTCACACACCATCAGGCTTCCAAGCAGCTCTCAAGGAAACTCAGTTTTCACACTCTATGCTTAGTGCCCTTTGTATGGCTAGGACTGAAATGAACCTGGTAGAGCATCCCACACAAACGAATGCTCCACATGCGGGTTTCACATGCCACCAACTCCACATTCACAGGCAACTTCAGCGCCACAGCCGTTTTCAGATAGCCCTCAATGCAAAGGCTCTAGACGCAAATATTGGTGTGAGAGCTAATTCAATCAAGGAAACACTGCATGTTGGTGAAGGGCATATTGAAGAAGGATCAGCCGAGTGGTTCTTGTGGGAGAACAACTCCATTTGGCTCACTAACTTCACACACCATCAGGCTTCCAAGCAGCTCTCAAGGAAACTCAGTTTTCACACTCTATGCTTAGTGCCCTTTGTATGGCTAGGACTGAAATGAACCTGGTAGAGCATCCCACACAAACGAATGCTCAACATGCGGGTTTCACATGCCACCAACTCCACCTTCACAGGCAACTTCAGCGCCACAGCCGTTTTCAGATAGCCCTCAATGCAAAGGCTCTAGACGCAAATATTGGTGTGAGAGCTAATTCAATCAAGGAAACACTGCATGTTGGTGAAGGGCATATTGAAGAAGGATCAGCCGAGTGGTTCTTGTGGGAGAACAACTCCATTTGGCTCACTAACTTCACACACCATCAGGCTTCCAAGCAGCTCTCAAGGAAACTCAGTTTTCACACTCTATGCTTAGTGCCCTTTGAGTGCATTATCTAGGAATGAACCTGGTAGAGCATCCCACACAAACGAATGCTCCACATGCGGGTTTCACATGCCACCAACTCCACATTCACAGGCAACTTCAGCGCCACAGCCGTTTTCAGATAGCCCTCAATGCAAAGGCTCTAGACGCAAATATTGGTGTGAGAGCTAATTCAATCAAGGAAACACTGCATGTTGGTGAAGGGCATATTGAAGAAGGATCAGCCGAGTGGTTCTTGTGGGAGAACAACTCCATTTGGCTCACTAACTTCACACACCATCAGGCTTCCAAGCAGCTCTCAAGGAAACTCAGTTTTCACACTCTATGCTTAGTGCCCTTTGTATGGCTAGGACTGAAATGAACCTGGTAGAGCATCCCACACAAACGAATGCTCAACATGCGGGTTTCACATGCCACCAACTCCACATTCACAGGCAACTTCAGCGCCACAGCCGTTTTCAGATAGCCCTCAATGCAAAGGCTCTAGACGCAAATATTGGTGTGAGAGCTAATTCAATCAAGGAAACACTGCATGTTGGTGAAGGGCATATTGAAGAAGGATCAGCCAAGTGGTTCTTGTGGGAGAACAACTCCATTTGGCTCACTAACTTCACACACCATCAGGCTTCCAAGCAGCTCTCAAGGAAACTCAGTTTTCACACTCTATGCTTAGTGCCCTTTCAGTGCATTATCTAGGAATGAACCTGGTAGAGCATCCCACACAAACGAATGCTCCACATGCGGGTTTCACATGCCACCAACTCCACATTCACAGGCAACTTTCAGCGCCACAGCCGTTTTCAGATAGCCCTCAATGCAAAGGCTCTAGACTCAAATATTGGTGTGAGAGCTAATTCAATCAAGGAAACACTGCATGTTGGTGAAGGGCATATTGAAGAAGGATCAGCCGAGTGGTTCTTGTGGGAGAACAACTCCATTTGGCTCACTAACTTCACACACCATCAGGCTTCCAAGCAGCTCTCAAGGAAACTCAGTTTTCACACTCTATGCTTAGTGCCCTTTGTATGGCTAGGACTGAAATGAACCTGGTAGAGCATCCCACACAAACGAATGCTCCACATGCGGGTTTCACATGCCACCAACTCCACAATTCACAGGCAACTTCAGCGCCACAGCCGTTTTCAGATAGCCCTCAATGCAAAGGCTCTAGACTCAAATATTGATGTGAGAGCTAATTCAATCAAGGAAACACTGCATGTTGGTGAAGGGCATATTGAAGAAGGATCAGCCGAGTGGTTCTTGTGGGAGAACAACTCCATTTGGCTCACTAACTTCACACACCATCAGGCTTCCAAGCAGCTCTCAAGGAAACTCAGTTTTCACACTCTATGCTTAGTGCCCTTTGTATGGCTAGGACTGAAATGAACCTGGTAGAGCATCCCACACAAACGAATGCTCAACATGCGGGTTTCACATGCCACCAACTCCACATTCACAGGCAACTTCAGCGCCACAGCCGTTTTCAGATAGCCCTCAATGCAAAGGCTCTAGACGCAAATATTGGTGTGAGAGCTAATTCAATCAAGGAAACACTGCATGTTGGTGAAGGGCATATTGAAGAAGGATCAGCCGAGTGGTTCTTGTGGGAGAACAACTCCATTTGGCTCACTAACTTCACACACCATCAGGCTTCCAAGCAGCTCTCAAGGAAACTCAGTTTTCACACTCTATGCTTAGTGCCCTTTGAGTGCATTATCTAAGAATGAACCTGGTAGAGCATCCCACATAAACGAATGCTCCACATGCGGGTTTCACATGCCACCAACTCCACATTCACAGGCAACTTCAGCGCCACAGCCGTTTTCAGATAGCCCTCAATGCAAAGGCTGTAGACGCAAATATTGGTGTGAGAGCTAATTCAATCAAGGAAACACTGCATGTTGGTGAAGGGCATATTGAAGAAGGATCAGCCGAGTGGTTCTTGTGGGAGAACAACTCCATTTGGCTCACTAACTTCACACACCATCAGGCTTCCAAGCAGCTCTCAAGGAAACTCAGTTTTCACACTCTATGCTTAGTGCCCTTTGTATGGCTAGGACTGAAATGAACCTGGTAGAGCATCCCACACAAACGAATGCTCCACATGCGGGTTTCACATGCCACCAACTCCACATTCACAGGCAACTTCAGCGCCACAGCCGTTTTCAGATAGCCCTCAATGCAAAGGCTCTAGACGCAAATATTGGTGTGAGAGCTAATTCAATCAAGGAAACACTGCATGTTGGTGAAGGGCATATTGAAGAAGGATCAGCCGAGTGGTTCTTGTGGGAGAACAACTCCATTTGGCTCACTAACTTCACACACCATCAGGCTTCCAAGCAGCTCTCAAGGAAACTCAGTTTTCACACTCTATGCTTAGTGCCCTTTTGTATGGCTAGGACTGAAATGAACCTGGTAGAGCATCCCACACAAACGAATGCTCCACATGCGGGTTTCACATGCCACCAACTCCACATTCACAGGCAACTTCAGCGCCACAGCCGTTTTCAGATAGCCCTCAATGCAAAGGCTCTAGACGCAAATATTGGTGTGAGAGCTAATTCAATCAAGGAAACACTGCATGTTGGTGAAGGGCATATTGAAGAAGGATCAGCCGAGTGGTTCTTGTGGGAGAACAACTCCATTTGGCTCACTAACTTCACACACCATCAGGCTTCCAAGCAGCTCTCAAGGAAACTCAGTTTTCACACTCTATGCTTAGTGCCCTTTGTATGGCTAGGACTGAAATGAACCTGGTAGAGCATCCCACACAAACGAATGCTCCACATGCGGGTTTCACATGCCACCAACTCCACATTCACAGGCAACTTCAGCGCCACAGCCGTTTTCAGATAGCCCTCAATGCAAAGGCTCTAGACGCAAATATTGATGTGAGAGCTAATTCAATCAAGGAAACACTGCATGTTGGTGAAGGGCATATTGAAGAAGGATCAGCCGAGTGGTTCTTCTGGGAGAACAACTCCATTTGGCTCACTAACTTCACACACCATCAGGCTTCCAAGCAGCTCTCAAGGAAACTCAGTTTTCACACTCTATGCTTAGTGCCCTTTGTATGGCTAGGACTGAAATGAACCTGGTAGAGCATCCCACACAAACGAATGCTCCACATGCGGGTTTCACATGCCACCAACTCCACATTCACAGGCAACTTCAGCGCCACAGCTGTTTTCAGATAGCCCTCAATGCAAAGGCTCTAGACGCAAATATTGGTGTGAGAGCTAATTCAATCAAGGAAACACTGCATGTTGGTGAAGGGCATATTGAAGAAGGATCAGCCGAGTGGTTCTTGTGGGAGAACAACTCCATTTGGCTCACTAACTTCACACACCATCAGGCTTCCAAGCAGCTCTCAAGGAAACTCAGTTTTCACACTCTATGCTTAGTGCCCTTTGTATGGCTAGGACTGAAATGAACCTGGTAGAGCATCCCACACAAACGAATGCTCCACATGCGGGTTTCACATGCCACCAACTCCACATTCACAGGCAACTTCAGCGCCACAGCCGTTTTCAGATAGCCCTCAATGCAAAGGCTCTAGACGCAAATATTGGTGTGAGAGCTAATTCAATCAAGGAAACACTGCATGTTGGTGAAGGGCATATTGAAGAAGGATCAGCCAAGTGGTTCTTGTGGGAGAACAACTCCATTTGGCTCACTAACTTCACACACCATCAGGCTTCCAAGCAGCTCTCAAGGAAACTCAGTTTTCACACTCTATGCTTAGTGCCCTTTGAGTGCATTATCTAGGAATGAACCTGGTAGAGCATCCCACACAAACGAATGCTCCACATGCGGGTTTCACATGCCACCAACTCCACATTCACAGGCAACTTCAGCGCCACAGCCGTTTTCAGATAGCCCTCAATGCAAAGGCTCTAGACGCAAATATTGGTGTGAGAGCTAATTCAATCAAGGAAACACTGCATGTTGGTGAAGGGCATATTGAAGAAGGATCAGCCGAGTGGTTCTTGTGGGAGAACAACTCCATTTGGCTCTCTAACTTCACACACCATCAGGCTTCCAAGCAGCTCTCAAGGAAACTCAGTTTTCACACTCTATGCTTAGTGCCCTTTGTATGGCTAGGACTGAAATGAACCTGGTAGAGCATCCCACACAAACGAATGCTCCACATGCGGGTTTCACATGCCACCAACTCCACATTCACAGGCAACTTCAGCGCCACAGCCGTTTTCAGATAGCCCTCAATGCAAAGGCTCTAGACGCAAATATTGGTGTGAGAGCTAATTCAATCAAGGAAACACTGCATGTTGGTGAAGGGCATATTGAAGAAGGATCAGCCGAGTGGTTCTTGTGGGAGAACAACTCCATTTGGCTCACTAACTTCACACACCATCAGGCTTCCAAGCAGCTCTCAAGGAAACTCAGTTTTCACACTCTATGCTTAGTGCCCTTTGTATGGCTAGGACTGAAATGAACCTGGTAGAGCATCCCACACAAACGAATGCTCAACATGCGGGTTTCACATGCCACCAACTCCACATTCACAGGCAACTTCAGCGCCACAGCCGTTTTCAGATAGCCCTCAATGCAAAGGCTCTAGACGCAAATATTGGTGTGAGAGCTAATTCAATCAAGGAAACACTGCATGTTGGTGAAGGGCATATTGAAGAAGGATCAGCCGAGTGGTTCTTGTGGGAGAACAACTCCATTTGGCTCACTAACTTCACACACCATCAGGCTTCCAAGCAGCTCTCAAGGAAACTCAGTTTTCACACTCTATGCTTAGTGCCCTTTGAGTGCATTATCTAGGAATGAACCTGGTAGAGCATCCCACACAAACGAATGCTCCACATGCGGGTTTCACATGCCACCAACTCCACATTCACAGGCAACTTCAGCGCCACAGCCGTTTTCAGATAGCCCTCAATGCAAAGGCTCTAGACGCAAATATTGGTGTGAGAGCTAATTCAATCAAGGAAACACTGCATGTTGGTGAAGGGCATATTGAAGAAGGATCAGCCGAGTGGTTCTTGTGGGAGAACAACTCCATTTGGCTCACTAACTTCACACACCATCAGGCTTCCAAGCAGCTCTCAAGGAAACTCAGTTTTCACACTCTATGCTTAGTGCCCTTTGTATGGCTAGGACTGAAATGAACCTGGTAGAGCATCCCACACAAACGAATGCTCAACATGCGGGTTTCACATGCCACCAACTCCACATTCACAGGCAACTTCAGCGCCACAGCCGTTTTCAGATAGCCCTCAATGCAAAGGCTCTAGACGCAAATATTGGTGTGAGAGCTAATTCAATCAAGGAAACACTGCATGTTGGTGAAGGGCATATTGAAGAAGGATCAGCCAAGTGGTTCTTGTGGGAGAACAACTCCATTTGGCTCACTAACTTCACACACCATCAGGCTTCCAAGCAGCTCTCAAGGAAACTCAGTTTTCACACTCTATGCTTAGTGCCCTTTGAGTGCATTATCTAGGAATGAACCTGGTAGAGCATCCCACACAAACGAATGCTCCACATGCGGGTTTCACATGCCACCAACTCCACATTCACAGGCAACTTCAGCGCCACAGCCGTTTTCAGATAGCCCTCAATGCAAAGGCTCTAGACTCAAATATTGGTGTGAGAGCTAATTCAATCAAGGAAACACTGCATGTTGGTGAAGGGCATATTGAAGAAGGATCAGCCGAGTGGTTCTTGTGGGAGAACAACTCCATTTGGCTCACTAACTTCACACACCATCAGGCTTCCAAGCAGCTCTCAAGGAAACTCAGTTTTCACACTCTATGCTTAGTGCCCTTTGTATGGCTAGGACTGAAATGAACCTGGTAGAGCATCCCACACAAACGAATGCTCCACATGCGGGTTTCACATGCCACCAACTCCACATTCACAGGCAACTTCAGCGCCACAGCCGCTTTCAGATAGCCCTCAATGCCAAAGGCTCTAGACGCAAATATTGGTGTGAGAGCTAATTCAATCAAGGAAACACTGCATGTTGGTGAAGGGCATATTGAAGAAGGATCAGCCGAGTGGTTCTTGTGGGAGAACAACTCCATTTGGCTCACTAACTTCACACACCATCAGGCTTCCAAGCAGCTCTCAAGGAAACTCAGTTTTCACACTCTATGCTTAGTGCCCTTTGAGTGCATTATCTAGGAATGAACCTGGTAGAACATCCCACATAAACGAATGCTCCACATGCGGGTTTCACATGCCACCAACTCCACATTCACAGGCAACTTCAGCGCCACAGCCGTTTTCAGATAGCCCTCAATGCAAAGGCTCTAGACGCAAATATTGGTGTGAGAGCTAATTCAATCAAGGAAACACTGCATGTTGGTGAAGGGCATATTGAAGAACGATCAGCCGAGTGGTTCTTGTGGGAGAACAACTCCATTTGGCTCACTAACTTCACACACCATCAGGCTTCCAAGCAGCTCTCAAGGAAACTCAGTTTTCACACTCTATGCTTAGTGCCCTTTGTATGGCTAGGACTGAAATGAACCTGGTAGAGCATCCCACACAAACGAATGCTCCACATGCGGGTTTCACATGCCACCAACTCCACATTCACAGGCAACTTCAGCGCCACAGCCGTTTTCAGATAGCCCTCAATGCAAAGGCTCTAGACGCAAATATTGGTGTGAGAGCTAATTCAATCAAGGAAACACTGCATGTTGGTGAAGGGCATATTGAAGAAGGATCAGCCGGGTGTTCTTGTGGGAGAACAACTCCATTTGGCTCTCTAACTTCACACACCATCAGGCTTCCAAGCAGCTCTCAAGGAAACTCAGTTTTCACACTCTATACTTAGTGCCCTTTGTATGGCTAGGACTGAAATGAACCTGGTAGAGTATCCCACACAAACGAATGCTCCACATGCGGGTTTCACATGCCACCAACTCCACATTCACAGGCAACTTCAGCGCCACAGCCGTTTTCAGATAGCCCTCAATGCAAAGGCTCTAGACGCAAATATTGGTGTGAGAGCTAATTCAATCAAGGAAACACTGCATGTTGGTGAAGGGCATATTGAAGAAGGATCAGCCGAGTGGTTCTTGTGGGAGAACAACTCCATTTGGCTCACTAACTTCACACACCATCAGGCTTCCAAGCAGCTCTCAAGGAAACTCAGTTTTCACACTCTATGCTTAGTGCCCTTTGAGTGCATTATCTAGGAATGAACCTGGTAGAGCATCCCACACAAACGAATGCTCCACATGCGGGTTTCACATGCCACCAACTCCACATTCACAGGCAACTTCAGCGCCACAGCCGTTTTCAGATAGCCCTCAATGCAAAGGCTCTAGACGCAAATATTGGTGTGAGAGCTAATTCAATCAAGGAAACACTGCATGTTGGTGAAGGGCATATTGAAGAAGGATCAGCCGAGTGGTTCTTGTGGGAGAACAACTCCATTTGGCTCACTAACTTCACACACCATCAGGCTTCCAAGCAGCTCTCAAGGAAACTCAGTTTTCACACTCTATGTTTAGTGCCCTTTGAGTGCATTATCTAGGAATGAACCTGGTAGAGCATCCCACACAAACGAATGCTCCACATGCGGGTTTCACATGCCACCAACTCCACATTCACAGGCAACTTCAGCGCCACAGCCGTTTTCAGAGAGCCCTCAATGCAAAGGCTCTAGACGCAAATATTGGTGTGAGAGCTAATTCAATCAAGGAAACACTGCATGTTGGTGAAGGGCATATTGAAGAAGGATCAGCCGAGTGGTTCTTGTGGGAGAAAAACTCCATTTGGCTCACTAACTTCACACACCATCAGGCTTCCAAGCAGCTCTCAAGGAAACTCAGTTTTCACACTCTATGCTTAGTGCCCTTTGTATGGCTAGGACTGAAATGAACCTGGTAGAGCATCCCACACAAACGAATGCTCCACATGCGGGTTTCACATGCCACCAACTCCACATTCACAGGCAACTTCAGCGCCACAGCCGTTTTCAGATAGCCCTCAATGCAAAGGCTCTAGACGCAAATATTGATGTGAGAGCTAATTCAATCAAGGAAACACTGCATGTTGGTGAAGGGCATATTGAAGAAGGATCAGCCAAGTGGTTCTTGTGGGAGAACAACTCCATTTGGCTCACTAACTTCACACACCATCAGGCTTCCAAGCAGCTCTCAAGGAAACTCAGTTTTCACACTCTATGTTTAGTGCCCTTTGAGTGCATTATCTAGGAATGAACCTGGTAGAGCATCCCACACAAACGAATGCTCCACATGCGGGTTTCACATGCCACCAACTCCACATTCACAGGCAACTTCAGCGCCACAGCCGTTTTCAGATAGCCCTCAATGCAAAGGCTCTAGACGCAAATATTGGTGTGAGAGCTAATTCAATCAAGGAAACACTGCATGTTGGTGAAGGGCATATTGAAGAAGGATCAGCCGAGTGGTTCTTGTGGGAGAACAACTCCATTTGGCTCACTAACTTCACACACCATCAGGCTTCCAAGCAGCTCTCAAGGAAACTCAGTTTTCACACTCTATGCTTAGTGCCCTTTGTATGGCTAGGACTGAAATTAACCTGGTAGAGCATCCCACACAAACGAATGCTCCACATGCGGGTTTCACATGCCACCAACTCCACATTCACAGGCAACTTCAGCGCCACAGCCGTTTTCAGATAGCCCTCAATGCAAAGGCTCTAGACGCAAATATTGGTGTGAGAGCTAATTCAATCAAGGAAACACTGCATGTTGGTGAAGGGCATATTGAAGAAGGATCAGCCGAGTGGTTCTTGTGGGAGAACAACTCCATTTGGCTCACTAACTTCACACACCATCAGGCTTCCAAGCAGCTCTCAAGGAAACTCAGTTTTCACACTCTATGCTTAGTGCCCTTTGTATGGCTAGGACTGAAATGAACCTGGTAGAGCATCCCACACAAACGAATGCTCCACATGCGGGTTTCACATGCCACCAACTCCACATTCACAGGCAACTTCAGCGCCACAGCCGTTTTCAGATAGCCCTCAATGCAAAGGCTCTAGACGCAAATATTGGTGTGAGAGCTAATTCAATCAAGGAAACACTGCATGTTGGTGAAGGGCATATTGAAGAACGATCAGCCGAGTGGTTCTTGTGGGAGAACAACTCCATTTGGCTCACTAACTTCACACACCATCAGGCTTCCAAGCAGCTCTCAAGGAAACTCAGTTTTCACACTCTATGCTTAGTGCCCTTTGAGTGCATTATCTAGGAATGAACCTGGTAGAGCATCCCACACAAACGAATGCTCCACATGCGGGTTTCACACGCCACCAACTCCACATTCACAGGCAACTTCAGCGCCACAGCCGTTTTAACCCTCAATGCAAAGGCTCTAGACGCAAATATTGGTGTGAGAGCTAATTCAATCAAGGAAACACTGCATGTTGGTGAAGGGCATATTGAAGAAGGATCAGCCGAGTGGTTCTTGTGGGAGAACAACTCCATTTGGCTCACTAACTTCACACACCATCAGGCTTCCAAGCAGCTCTCAAGGAAACTCAGTTTTCACACTCTATGCTTAGTGCCCTTTGTATGGCTAGGACTGAAATGAACCTGGTAGAGCATCCCACACAAACGAATGCTCCACATGCGGGTTTCACATGCCACCAACTCCACATTCACAGGCAACTTCGGCGCCACAGCCGTTTTCAGATAGCCCTCAATGCAAAGGCTCTAGACGCAAATATTGGTGTGAGAGCTAATTCAATCAAGGAAACACTGCATGTTGGTGAAGGGCATATTGAAGAAAAATTAGCCGAGTGGTTCTAGTGGGAGAACAACTCCATTTGGCTCACTAACTTCACACACCATCAGGCTTCCAAGCAGCTCTCAAGGAAACTCAGTTTTCACACTCTATGCTTAGTGCCCTTTGAGTGCATTATCTAGGAATGAACCTGGTAGAGCATCCCACACAAACGAATGCACCACATGCGGGTTTCACATGCCACCAACTCCACATTCACAGGCAACTTCAGCGCCACAGCCGTTTTCAGATAGCCCTCAATGCAAAGGCTCTAGACGCAAATATTGGTGTGAGAGCTAATTCAATCAAGGAAACACTGCATGTTGGTGAAGGGCATATTGAAGAAGGATCAGCCGAGTGGTTCTTGTGGGAGAACAACTCCATTTGGCTCACTAACTTCACACACCATCAGGCTTCCAAGCAGCTCTCAAGGAAACTCAGTTTTCACACTCTATGCTTAGTGCCCTTTGTATGGCTAGGACTGAAATTAACCTGGTAGAGCATCCCACACAAACGAATGCTCCACATGCGGGTTTCACATGCCACCAACTCCACATTCACAGGCAACTTCAGCGCCACAGCCGTTTTCAGATAGCCCTCAATGCAAAGGCTCTAGACGCAAATATTGGTGTGAGAGCTAATTCAATCAAGGAAACACTGCATGTTGGTGAAGGGCATATTGAAGAAGGATCAGCCGAGTGGTTCTTGTGGGAGAACAACTCCATTTGGCTCACTAACTTCACACACCATCAGGCTTCCAAGCAGCTCTCAAGGAAACTCAGTTTTCACACTCTATGCTTAGTGCCCTTTGTATGGCTAGGACTGAAATGAACCTGGTAGAGCATCCCACACAAACGAATGCTCCACATGCGGGTTTCACATGCCACCAACTCCACATTCACAGGCAACTTCAGCGCCACAGCCGTTTTCAGATAGCCCTCAATGCAAAGGCTCTAGACGCAAATATTGGTGTGAGAGCTAATTCAATCAAGGAAACACTGCATGTTGGTGAAGGGCATATTGAAGAACGATCAGCCGAGTGGTTCTTGTGGGAGAACAACTCCATTTGGCTCACTAACTTCACACACCATCAGGCTTCCAAGCAGCTCTCAAGGAAACTCAGTTTTCACACTCTATGCTTAGTGCCCTTTGAGTGCATTATCTAGGAATGAACCTGGTAGAGCATCCCACACAAACGAATGCTCCACATGCGGGTTTCACACGCCACCAACTCCACATTCACAGGCAACTTCAGCGCCACAGCCGTTTTCAGATAACCCTCAATGCAAAGGCTCTAGACGCAAATATTGGTGTGAGAGCTAATTCAATCAAGGAAACACTGCATGTTGGTGAAGGGCATATTGAAGAAGGATCAGCCGAGTGGTTCTTGTGGGAGAACAACTCCATTTGGCTCACTAACTTCACACACCATCAGGCTTCCAAGCAGCTCTCAAGGAAACTCAGTTTTCACACTCTATGCTTAGTGCCCTTTGTATGGCTAGGACTGAAATGAACCTGGTAGAGCATCCCACACAAACGAATGCTCCACATGCGGGTTTCACATGCCACCAACTCCACATTCACAGGCAACTTCGGCGCCACAGCCGTTTTCAGATAGCCCTCAATGCAAAGGCTCTAGACGCAAATATTGGTGTGAGAGCTAATTCAATCAAGGAAACACTGCATGTTGGTGAAGGGCATATTGAAGAAAAATTAGCCGAGTGGTTCTAGTGGGAGAACAACTCCATTTGGCTCACTAACTTCACACACCATCAGGCTTCCAAGCAGCTCTCAAGGAAACTCAGTTTTCACACTCTATGCTTAGTGCCCTTTGAGTGCATTATCTAGGAATGAACCTGGTAGAGCATCCCACACAAACGAATGCACCACATGCGGGTTTCACATGCCACCAACTCCACATTCACAGGCAACTTCAGCGCCACAGCCGTTTTCAGATAGCCCTCAATGCAAAGGCTCTAGACGCAAATATTGGTGTGAGAGCTAATTCAATCAAGGAAACACTGCATGTTGGTGAAGGGCATATTGAAGAAGGATCAGCCGAGTGGTTCTTGTGGGAGAACAACTCCATTTGGCTCACTAACTTCACACACCATCAGGCTTCCAAGCAGCTCTCAAGGAAACTCAGTTTTCACACTCTATGCTTAGTGCTCTTTGTGTGCCTAGCACTGAAATGAAGCTTGGTCAGCATCCCACACAAACGAATGCTCCACATGCGGGTTTCACATGCCACCAACTCCACATTCACAGGCAACTTCAGCGCCACAGCCGTTTTCAGATAGCCCTCAATGCAAAGGCTCTAGACGCAAATATTGGTGTGAGAGCTAATTCAATCAAGGAAACACTGCATGTTGGTGAAGGGCATATTGAAGAAGGATCAGCCGAGTGGTTCTTGTGGGAGAACAACTCCATTTGGCTCACTAACTTCACACACCATCAGGCTTCCAAGCAGCTCTCAAGGAAACTCAGTTTTCACACTCTATGCTTAGTGCCCTTTGTATGGCTAGGACTGAAATGAACCTGGTAGAGCATCCCACACAAACGAATGCTCCACATGCGGGTTTCACATGCCACCAACTCCACATTCACAGGCAACTTCAGCGCCACAGCCGTTTTCAGATAGCCCTCAATGCAAAGGCTCTAGACGCAAATATTGGTGTGAGAGCTAATTCAATCAAGGAAACACTGCATGTTGGTGAAGGGCATATTGAAGAAGGATCAGCCAAGTGGTTCTAGTGGGAGAACAACTCCATTTGGCTCACTAACTTCACACCATCAGGCTTCCAAGCAGCTCTCAAGGAAACTCAGTTTTCACACTCTATGCTTAGTGCCCTTTGAGTGCATTATCTAGGAATGAACCTGGTAGAGCATCCCACACAAACGAATGCTCCACATGCGGGTTTCACATGCCACCAACTCCACATTCACAGGCAACTTCAGCGCCACAGCCGTTTTCAGATAGCCCTCAATGCAAAGGCTCTAGACGCAAATATTGGTGTGAGAGCTAATTCAATCAAGGAAACACTGCATGTTGGTGAAGGGCATATTGAAGAAGGATCAGCCGAGTGGTTCTTGTGGGAGAACAACTCCATTTGGCTCACTAACTTCACACACCATCAGGCTTCCAAGCAGCTCTCAAGGAAACTCAGTTTTCACACTCTATGCTTAGTGCCCTTTGTATGGCTAGGACTGAAATGAACCTGGTAGAGCATCCCACACAAACGAATGTTCCACATGCGGGTTTCACATGCCACCAACTCCACATTCACAGGCAACTTCAGCGCCACAGCCGTTTTCAGATAGCCCTCAATGCAAAGGCTCTAGACGCAAATATTGGTGTGAGAGCTAATTCAATCAAGGAAACACTGCATGTTGGTGAAGGGCATATTGAAGAAGGATCAGCCGAGTGGTTCTTGTGGGAGAATAACTCCATTTGGCTAACTAACTTCACACACCATCAGGCTTCCAAGCAGCTCTCAAGGAAACTCAGTTTTCACACTCTATGCTTAGTGCCCTTTGAGTGCATTATCTAGGAATGAGCCTGGTAGAGCATCCCACACAAACGAATGCTCCACATGCGGGTTTCACATGCCACCAACTCCACATTCACAGGCAACTTCAGCGCCACAGCCGTTTTCAGATAGCCCTCAATGCAAAGGCTCTAGACGCAAATATTGATGTGAGAGCTAATTCAATCAAGGAAACACTGCATGTTGGTGAAGGGCATATTGAAGAAGGATCAGCCAAGTGCTTCTTGTGGGAGAACAACTCCATTTGGCTCACTAACTTCACACACCATCAGGCTTCCAAGCAGCACTCAAGGAAACTCAGTTTTCACACTCTATGTTTAGTGCCCTTTGAGTGCATTATCTAGGAATGAACCTGGTAGAGCATCCCACACAAACGAATGCTCCACATGCCGGTTTCACATGCCACCAACTCCACATTCACAGGCAACTTCAGCGCCACAGCCGTTTTCAGATAGCCCTCAATGCAAGGGCTCTAGACGCAAATATTGGTGTGAGAGCTAATTCAATCAAGGAAACACTGCATGTTGGTGAAGGGCATATTGAAGAAGGATCAGCCGAGTGGTTCTTGTGGGAGAACAACTCCATTTGGCTCTCTAACTTCACACACCATCAGGCTTCCAAGCAGCTCTCAAGGAAACTCAGTTTTCACACTCTATGCTTAGTGCCCTTTGAGTGCATTATCTAGGAATGAACCTGGTAGAGCATCCCACACAAACGAATGCTCCACATGCGGGTTTCACATGCCACCAACTCCACATTCACAGGCAACTTCAGCGCCACAGCCGTTTTCAGATAGCCCTCAATGCAAAGGCTCTAGACGCAAATATTGGTGTGAGAGCTAATTCAATCAAGGAAACACTGCATGTTGGTGAAGGGCATATTGAAGAAGGATCAGCCGAGTGGTTCTTGTGGGAGAACAACTCCATTTGGCTCACTAACTTCACACACCATCAGGCTTCCAAGCAGCTCTCAAGGAAACTCAGTTTTCACACTCTATGCTTAGTGCCCTTTGTGTGCCTAGGACTGAAATAAAGCTTGGTCAGCATCCCACACAAACGAATGCTCCACATGCGGGTTTCACATGCCACCAACTCCACATTCACAGGCAACTTCAGCGCCACAGCCGTTTTCAGATAGCCCTCAATGCAAAGGCTCTAGACGCAAATATTGGTGTGAGAGCTAATTCAATCAAGGAAACACTGCATGTTGGTGAAGGGCATATTGAAGAAGGATCAGCCGAGTGGTTCTTGTGGGAGAACAACTCCATTTGGCTCACTAACTTCACACACCATCAGGCTTCCAAGCAGCTCTCAAGGAAACTCAGTTTTCACACTCTATGCTTAGTGCCCTTTGTATGGCTAGGACTGAAATGAACCTGGTAGAGCATCCCACACAAACGAATGTTCCACATGCGGGTTTCACATGCCACCAACTCCACATTCACAGGCAACTTCAGCGCCACAGCCGTTTTCAGATAGCCCTCAATGCAAAGGCTCTAGACGCAAATATTGGTGTGAGAGCTAATTCAATCAAGGAAACACTGCATGTTGGTGAAGGGCATATTGAAGAAGGATCAGCCGAGTGGTTCTTGTGGGAGAATAACTCCATTTGGCTAACTAACTTCACACACCATCAGGCTTCCAAGCAGCTCTCAAGGAAACTCAGTTTTCACACTCTATGCTTAGTGCCCTTTGAGTGCATTATCTAGGAATGAGCCTGGTAGAGCATCCCACACAAACGAATGCTCCACATGCGGGTTTCACATGCCACCAACTCCACATTCACAGGCAACTTCAGCGCCACAGCCGTTTTCAGATAGCCCTCAATGCAAAGGCTCTAGACGCAAATATTGATGTGAGAGCTAATTCAATCAAGGAAACACTGCATGTTGGTGAAGGGCATATTGAAGAAGGATCAGCCAAGTGCTTCTTGTGGGAGAACAACTCCATTTGGCTCACTAACTTCACACACCATCAGGCTTCCAAGCAGCACTCAAGGAAACTCAGTTTTCACACTCTATGTTTAGTGCCCTTTGAGTGCATTATCTAGGAATGAACCTGGTAGAGCATCCCACACAAACGAATGCTCCACATGCCGGTTTCACATGCCACCAACTCCACATTCACAGGCAACTTCAGCGCCACAGCCGTTTTCAGATAGCCCTCAATGCAAGGGCTCTAGACGCAAATATTGGTGTGAGAGCTAATTCAATCAAGGAAACACTGCATGTTGGTGAAGGGCATATTGAAGAAGGATCAGCCGAGTGGTTCTTGTGGGAGAACAACTCCATTTGGCTCTCTAACTTCACACACCATCAGGCTTCCAAGCAGCTCTCAAGGAAACTCAGTTTTCACACTCTATGCTTAGTGCCCTTTGAGTGCATTATCTAGGAATGAACCTGGTAGAGCATCCCACACAAACGAATGCTCCACATGCGGGTTTCACATGCCACCAACTCCACATTCACAGGCAACTTCAGCGCCACAGCCGTTTTCAGATAGCCCTCAATGCAAAGGCTCTAGACGCAAATATTGGTGTGAGAGCTAATTCAATCAAGGAAACACTGCATGTTGGTGAAGGGCATATTGAAGAAGGATCAGCCGAGTGGTTCTTGTGGGAGAACAACTCCATTTGGCTCACTAACTTCACACACCATCAGGCTTCCAAGCAGCTCTCAAGGAAACTCAGTTTTCACACTCTATGCTTAGTGCCCTTTGTGTGCCTAGGACTGAAATAAAGCTTGGTCAGCATCCCACACAAACGAATGCTCCACATGCGGGTTTCACATGCCACCAACTCCACATTCACAGGCAACTTCAGCGCCACAGCCGTTTTCAGATAGCCCTCAATGCAAAGGCTCTAGACGCAAATATTGGTGTGAGAGCTAATTCAATCAAGGAAACACTGCATGTTGGTGAAGGGCATATTGAAGAAGGATCAGCCGAGTGGTTCTTGTGGGAGAACAACTCCATTTGGCTCACTAACTTCACACACCATCAGGCTTCCAAGCAGCTCTCAAGGAAACTCAGTTTTCACACTCTATGCTTAGTGCCCTTTGTATGGCTAGGACTGAAATGAACCTGGTAGAGCATCCCACACAAACGAATGTTCCACATGCGGGTTTCACATGCCACCAACTCCACATTCACAGGCAACTTCAGCGCCACAGCCGTTTTCAGATAGCCCTCAATGCAAAGGCTCTAGACGCAAATATTGGTGTGAGAGCTAATTCAATCAAGGAAACACTGCATGTTGGTGAAGGGCATATTGAAGAAGGATCAGCCGAGTGGTTCTTGTGGGAGAATAACTCCATTTGGCTAACTAACTTCACACACCATCAGGCTTCCAAGCAGCTCTCAAGGAAACTCAGTTTTCACACTCTATGCTTAGTGCCCTTTGAGTGCATTATCTAGGAATGAGCCTGGTAGAGCATCCCACACAAACGAATGCTCCACATGCGGGTTTCACATGCCACCAACTCCACATTCACAGGCAACTTCAGCGCCACAGCCGTTTTCAGATAGCCCTCAATGCAAAGGCTCTAGACGCAAATATTGATGTGAGAGCTAATTCAATCAAGGAAACACTGCATGTTGGTGAAGGGCATATTGAAGAAGGATCAGCCAAGTGCTTCTTGTGGGAGAACAACTCCATTTGGCTCACTAACTTCACACACCATCAGGCTTCCAAGCAGCACTCAAGGAAACTCAGTTTTCACACTCTATGTTTAGTGCCCTTTGAGTGCATTATCTAGGAATGAACCTGGTAGAGCATCCCACACAAACGAATGCTCCACATGCCGGTTTCACATGCCACCAACTCCACATTCACAGGCAACTTCAGCGCCACAGCCGTTTTCAGATAGCCCTCAATGCAAGGGCTCTAGACGCAAATATTGGTGTGAGAGCTAATTCAATCAAGGAAACACTGCATGTTGGTGAAGGGCATATTGAAGAAGGATCAGCCGAGTGGTTCTTGTGGGAGAACAACTCCATTTGGCTCTCTAACTTCACACACCATCAGGCTTCCAAGCAGCTCTCAAGGAAACTCAGTTTTCACACTCTATGCTTAGTGCCCTTTGAGTGCATTATCTAGGAATGAACCTGGTAGAGCATCCCACACAAACGAATGCTCCACATGCGGGTTTCACATGCCACCAACTCCACATTCACAGGCAACTTCAGCGCCACAGCCGTTTTCAGATAGCCCTCAATGCAAAGGCTCTAGACGCAAATATTGGTGTGAGAGCTAATTCAATCAAGGAAACACTGCATGTTGGTGAAGGGCATATTGAAGAAGGATCAGCCGAGTGGTTCTTGTGGGAGAACAACTCCATTTGGCTCACTAACTTCACACACCATCAGGCTTCCAAGCAGCTCTCAAGGAAACTCAGTTTTCACACTCTATGCTTAGTGCCCTTTGTGTGCCTAGGACTGAAATAAAGCTTGGTCAGCATCCCACACAAACGAATGCTCCACATGCGGGTTTCACATGCCACCAACTCCACATTCACAGGCAACTTCAGCGCCACAGCCGTTTTCAGATAGCCCTCAATGCAAAGGCTCTAGACGCAAATATTGGTGTGAGAGCTAATTCAATCAAGGAAACACTGCATGTTGGTGAAGGGCATATTGAAGAAGGATCAGCCGAGTGGTTCTTGTGGGAGAACAACTCCATTTGGCTCACTAACTTCACACACCATCAGGCTTCCAAGCAGCTCTCAAGGAAACTCAGTTTTCACACTCTATGCTTAGTGCCCTTTGTGTGCCTAGGACTGAAATGAAGCTTGGTCAGCATCCCACACAAACGAATGCTCCACATGCGGGTTTCACATGCCACCAACTCCACATTCACAGGCAACTTCAGCGCCACAGCCGTTTTAAGATAGCCCTCAATGCAAAGGCTCTAGACGCAAATATTGGTGTGAGAGCTAATTCAATCAAGGAAACACTGCATGTTGGTGAAGGGCATATTGAAGAAGGATCAGCCAAGTGCTTCTTGTGGGAGAACAACTCCATTTGGCTCACTAACTTCACACACCATCAGGCTTCCAAGCAGCTCTCAAGGAAACTCAGTTTTCACACTCTATGCTTAGTGCCCTTTGAGTGCATTATCTAGGAACGAACCTGGTAGAGCATCCCACACAAACGAATGCTCCACATGCGGGTTTCACATGCCACCAACTCCACATTCACAGGCAACTTCAGCGCCACAGCCGTTTTCAGATAGCCCTCAATGCAAGGGCTCTAGACGCAAATATTGGTGTGAGAGCTAATTCAATCAAGGAAACACTGCATGTTGGTGAAGGGCATATTGAAGAAGGATCAGCCGAGTGGTTCTTGTGGGAGAACAACTCCATTTGGCTCTCTAACTTCACACACCATCAGGCTTCCAAGCAGCTCTCAAGGAAACTCAGTTTTCACACTCTATGCTTAGTGCCCTTTGAGTGCATTATCTAGGAATGAACCTGGTAGAGCATCCCACACAAACGAATGCTCCACATGCGGGTTTCACATGCCACCAACTCCACATTCACAGGCAACTTCAGCGCCACAGCCGTTTTCAGATAGCCCTCAATGCAAAGGCTCTAGACGCAAATATTGGTGTGAGAGCTAATTCAATCAAGGAAACACTGCATGTTGGTGAAGGGCATATTGAAGAAGGATCAGCCGAGTGGTTCTTGTGGGAGAACAACTCCATTTGGCTCACTAACTTCACACACCATCAGGCTTCCAAGCAGCTCTCAAGGAAACTCAGTTTTCACACTCTATGCTTAGTGCCCTTTGTGTGCCTAGGACTGAAATAAAGCTTGGTCAGCATCCCACACAAACGAATGCTCCACATGCGGGTTTCACATGCCACCAACTCCACATTCACAGGCAACTTCAGCGCCACAGCCGTTTTCAGATAGCCCTCAATGCAAAGGCTCTAGACGCAAATATTGGTGTGAGAGCTAATTCAATCAAGGAAACACTGCATGTTGGTGAAGGGCATATTGAAGAAGGATCAGCCGAGTGGTTCTTGTGGGAGAACAACTCCATTTGGCTCACTAACTTCACACACCATCAGGCTTCCAAGCAGCTCTCAAGGAAACTCAGTTTTCACACTCTATGCTTAGTGCCCTTTGTGTGCCTAGGACTGAAATGAAGCTTGGTCAGCATCCCACACAAACGAATGCTCCACATGCGGGTTTCACATGCCACCAACTCCACATTCACAGGCAACTTCAGCGCCACAGCCGTTTTAAGATAGCCCTCAATGCAAAGGCTCTAGACGCAAATATTGGTGTGAGAGCTAATTCAATCAAGGAAACACTGCATGTTGGTGAAGGGCATATTGAAGAAGGATCAGCCAAGTGCTTCTTGTGGAGAACAACTCCATTTGGCTCACTAACTTCACACACCATCAGGCTTCCAAGCAGCTCTCAAGGAAACTCAGTTTTCACACTCTATGCTTAGTGCCCTTTGAGTGCATTATCTAGGAACGAACCTGGTAGAGCATCCCACACAAACGAATGCTCCACATGCGGGTTTCACATGCCACCAACTCCACATTCACAGGCAACTTCAGCGCCACAGCCGTTTTCAGATAGCCCTCAATGCAAGGGCTCTAGACGCAAATATTGGTGTGAGAGCTAATTCAATCAAGGAAACACTGCATGTTGGTGAAGGGCATATTGAAGAAGGATCAGCCGAGTGGTTCTTGTGGGAGAACAACTCCATTTGGCTCACTAACTTCACACACCATCAGGCTTCCAAGCAGCTCTCAAGGAAACTCAGTTTTCACACTCTATGTTTAGTTCCCTTTGAGTGTATTATCTAGGAATGAACCTGGTAGAGCATCCCACACAAACGAATGCTCCACATGCGGGTTTCACATGCCACCAACTCCACATTCACAGGCAACTTCAGCGCCACAGCCGTTTTCAGATAGCTCTCAATGCAAAGGCTCTAGACGCAAATATTGGTGTGAGAGCTAATTCAATCAAGGAAACACTGCATGTTGGTGAAGGGCATATTGAAGAAGGATCAGCCGAGTGGTTCTTGTGGGAGAACAACTCCATTTGGCTCACTAACTTCACACACCATCAGGCTTCCAAGCAGCTCTCAAGGAAACTCAGTTTTCACACTCTATGCTTAGCACCCTTTGTATGGCTAGGACTGAAATGAACCTGGTAGAGCATCCCACACAAACAAATGCTCCACATGCGGGTTTCACATGCCACCAACTCCACATTCACAGGCAACTTCAGCGCCACAGCCGTTTTCAGATAGCCCTCAATGCAAAGGCTCTAGACGCAAATATTGGTGTGAGAGCTAATTCAATCAAGGAAACACTGCATGTTGGTGAAGGGCATATTGAAGAAGGATCAGCCGAGTGGTTCTTGTGGGAGAACAACTCCATTTGGCTCACTAACTTCACACACCATCAGGCTTCCAAGCAGCTCTCAAGGAAACTCAGTTTTCACACTCTATGCTTAGTGCCCTTTGTGTGCCTAGGACTGAAATGAAGCTAGGTCAGCATCCCACACAAACGAATGCTCCACATGCGGGTTTCACATGCCACCAACTCCACATTCACAGGCAACTTCAGCGCCACAGCCGTTTTCAGATAGCCCTCAATGCAAAGGCTCTAGACGCAAATATTGGTGTGAGAGCTAATTCAATCAAGGAAACACTGCATGTTGGTGAAGGGCATATTGAAGAAGGATCAGCCGAGTGGTTCTTGTGGGAGAACAACTCCATTTGGCTCACTAACTTCACACACCATCAGGCTTCCAAGCAGCTCTCAAGGAAACTCAGTTTTCACACTCTATGCTTAGTGCCCTTTGAATGCATTATCTAGGAATGAACCTGGTAGAGCATCCCACACAAACAAATGCTCCACATGCGGGTTTCACATGCCACCAACTCCACATTCACAGGCAACTTCAGCGCCACAGCCGTTTTCAGATAGCCCTCAATGCAAAGGCTCTAGACGCAAATATTGGTGTGAGAGCTAATTCAATCAAGGAAACACTGCATGTTGGTGAAGGGCATATTGAAGAAGGATCAGCCGAGTGGTTCTTGTGGGAGAACAACTCCATTTGGCTCACTAACTTCACACACCATCAGGCTTCCAAGCAGCTCTCAAGGAAACTCAGTTTTCACACTCTATGCTTAGTGCCCTTTGAATGCATTATCTAGGAATGAACCTGGTAGAGCATCCCACACAAACAAATGCTCCACATGCGGGTTTCACATGCCACCAACTCCACATTCACAGGCAACTTCAGCGCCACAGCCGTTTTTAGATAGCCCTCAATGCAAAGGCTCTAGATGCAAATATTGGTGTGAGAGCTAATTCAATCAAGGAAACACTGCATGTTGGTGAAGGGCATATTGAAGAAGGATCAGCCGAGTGGTTCTTGTGGGAGAACAACTCCATTTGGCTCACTAACTTCACACACCATCAGGCTTCCAAGCAGCTCTCAAGGAAACTCAGTTTTCACACTCTATGCTTAGTGCCCTTTGAGTGCATTATCTAGGAATGAACCTGGTAGAGCATCCCACACAAACGAATGCTCCACATGCGGGTTTCACATGCCACCAACTCCACATTCACAGGCAACTTCAGCGCCACAGCCGTTTTCAGATAGCCCTCAATGCAAAGGCTCTAGACGCAAATATTGGTGTGAGAGCTAATTCAATCAAGGAAACACTGCATGTTGGTGAAGGGCATATTGAAGAAGGATCAGCCAAGTGGTTCTTGTGGGAGAATAACTCCATTTGGCTCACTAACTTCACACACCATCAGGCTTCCAAGCAGCTCTCAAGGAAACTCAGTTTTCACACTCTATGCTTAGTGCCCTTTGAGTGCATTATCTAGGAATGAACCTGGTAGAGCATCCCACACAAACAAATGCTCCACATGCGGGTTTCACATGCCACCAACTCCACATTCACAGGCAACTTCAGCGCCACATCCGTTTTTAGATAGCCCTCAATGCAAAGGCTCTAGATGCAAATATTGGTGTGAGAGCTAATTCAATCAAGGAAACACTGCATGTTGGTGAAGGGCATATTGAAGAAGGATCAGCCGAGTGGTTCTTGTGGGAGAACAACTCCATTTGGCTCACTAACTTCACACACCATCAGGCTTCCAAGCAGCTCTCAAGGAAACTCAGGTTTCACACTCTATGCTTAGTGCCCTTTGAGTGCATTATCTAGGAATGAACCTGGTAGAGCATCCCACACAAACGAATGCTCCACATGCGGGTTTCACATGCCACCAACTCCACATTCACAGGCAACTTCAGCGCCACAGCCGTTTTCAGATAGCCCTCAATGCAAAGGCTCTAGACGCAAATATTGGTGTGAGAGCTAATTCAATCAAGGAAACACTGCATGTTGGTGAAGGGCATATTGAAGAAGGATCAGCCGAGTGGTTCTTGTGGGAGAACAACTCCATTTGGCTCACTAACTTCACACACCATCAGGCTTCAAAGCAGCTCTCAAGGAAACTCAGTTTTCACACTCTATGCTTAGTGCCCTTTGAGTGCATTATCTAGGAATGAACCTGGTAGAGCATCCCACACAAACGAATGCTCCACATGCGGGTTTCACATGCCACCAACTCCACATTCACAGGCAACTTCAGCGCCACAGCCGTTTTCAGATAGCCCTCAATGCAAAGGCTCTAGACGCAAATATTGGTGTGAGAGCTAATTCAATCAAGGAAACACTGCATGTTGGTGAAGGGCATATTGAAGAAGGATCAGCCGAGTGGTTCTTGTGGGAGAATAACTCCAATTGGCTCACTAACTTCACACACCATCAGGCTTCCAAGCAGCTCTCAAGGAAACTCAGTTTTCACACTCTATGCTTAGTGCCCTTTGAGTGCATTATCTAGGAATGAACCTGGTAGAGCATCCCACACAAACGAATGCTCCACATGCGGGTTTCACATGCCACCAACTCCACATTCACAGGCAACTTCAGCGCCACAGCCGTTTTCAGATAGCCCTCAATGCAAAGGCTCTAGACGCAAATATTGGTGTGAGAGCTAATTCAATCAAGGAAACACTGCATGTTGGTGAAGGGCATATTGAAGAAGGATCAGCCAAGTGCTTCTTGTGGGAGAACAACTCCATTTGGCTCACTAACTT
Source organism: Ochotona princeps (assembly GCF_030435755.1). Taxonomy (NCBI): domain Eukaryota; kingdom Metazoa; phylum Chordata; class Mammalia; order Lagomorpha; family Ochotonidae; genus Ochotona; species Ochotona princeps. The sequence goes on along the minus strand of NW_026701528.1, from coordinate 2,682 downwards.
CACACACCATCAGGCTTCCAAGCAGCTCTCAAGGAAACTCAGTTTTCACACTCTATGCTTAGTGCCCTTTGTGTGCCTAGGACTGAAATGAAGCTTGGTCAGCATCCCACACAAACGAATGCTCCACATGTGGGTTTCCAATGCCACCAACTCCACATTCACAGGCAACTTCAGCGCCACAGCCGTTTTAAGATAGCCCTCAATGCAAAGGCTCTAGACGCAAATATTGGTGTGAGAGCTAATTCAATCAAGGAAACACTGCATGTTGGTGAAGGGCATATTGAAGAAGGATCAGCCGAGTGGTTCTTGTGGGAGAACAACTCCATTTGGCTCACTAACTTCACACACCATCAGGCTTCCAAGCAGCTCTCAAGGAAACTCAGTTTTCACACTCTATGCTTAGTGCCCTTTGAGTGCAATATCTAGGAATGAACCTGGTAGAGCATCCCACACAAATGAATGCTCCACATGCGGGTTTCACATGCCACCAACTCCACATTCACAGGCAACTTCAGCGCCACAGCCGTTTTCAGATAGCCCTCAATGCAAAGGCTCTAGACGCAAATATTGGTGTGAGAGCTAATTCAATCAAGGAAACACTGCATGTTGGTGAAGGGCATATTGAAGAAGGATCAGCCGAGTGGTTCTTGTGGGAGAACAACTCCATTTGGCTCACTAACTTCACACACCATCAGGCTTCCAAGCAGCTCTCAAGGAAACTCAGTTTTCACACTCTATGCTTAGTGCCCTTTGTATGGCTAGGACTGAAATGAACCTGGTAGAGCATCCCACACAAACGAATGCTCCACATGCGGGTTTCACATGCCACCAACTCCACATTCACAGGCAACTCCAGCGCCACAGCCGTTTTCAGATAGCCCTCAATGCAAAGGCTCTAGACGCAAATATTGGTGTGAGAGCTAATTCAATCAAGGAAACACTGCATGTTGGTGAAGGGCATATTGAAGAAGGATCAGTTGAGTGGTTCTTGTGGGAGAACAACTCCATTTGGCTCACTAACTTCACACACCATCAGGCTTCCAAGCAGCTCTCAAGGAAACTCAGTTTTCACACTCTATGCTTAGTGCTCTTTGTGTGGCTAGGACTGAAATGAAGCTTGGTCAGCATCCCACACAAACGAATGCTCCACATGCGGGTTTCACATGCCACCAACTCCACATTCACAGGCAACTTCAGCGCCACAGCCGTTTTCAGATAGCCCTCAATGCAAAGGCTCTAGACGCAAATATTGGTGTGAGAGCTAATTCAATCAAGGAAACACTGCATGTTGGTGAAGGGCATATTGAAGAAGGATCAGCCAAGTGGTTCTTGTGGGAGAATAACTCCATTTGGCTCACTAACTTCACACACCATCAGGCTTCCAAGCAGCTCTCAAGGAAACTCAGTTTTCACACTCTATGCTTAGTGCCCTTTGAGTGCATTATCTAGGAATGAACCTGGTAGAGCATCCCACACAAACGAATGCTCCACATGCGGGTTTCACATGCCACCAACTCCACATTCACAGGCAACTTCAGCGCCACAGCCGTTTTCAGATAGCCCTCAATGCAAAGGCTCTAGACGCAAATATTGGTGTGAGAGCTAATTCAATCAAGGAAACACTGCATGTTGGTGAAGGGCATATTGAAGAAGGATCAGCCGAGTGGTTCTTGTGGGAGAACAACTCCATTTGGCTCACTAACTTCACACACCATCAGGCTTCCAAGCAGCTCTCAAGGAAACTCAGTTTTCACACTCTATGCTTAGTGCCCTTTGTGTGCCTAGGACTGAAATGAACTTGGTCAGCATTCCACACAAACGAATGCTCCACATGCGGGTTTCACATGCCACCAACTCCACATTCACAGGCAACTTCAGCGCCACAGCCGTTTTCAGATAGCCCTCAATGCAAAGGCTCTAGACGCAAATATTGGTGTGAGAGCTAATTCAATCAAGGAAACACTGCATGTTGGTGAAGGGCATATTGAAGAAGGATCAGCCGAGTGGTTCTTGTGGGAGAACAACTCCATTTGGCTCACTAACTTCACACACCATCAGGCTTCCAAGCAGCTCTCAAGGAAACTCAGTTTTCACACTCTATGCTTAGTGCTCTTTGTGTGCCTAGGACTGAAATGAAGCTTGGTCAGCATCCCACACAAACGAATGCTCCACATGCGGGTTTCACATGCCACCAACTCCACATTCACAGGCAACTTCAGCGCCACAGCCGTTTTCAGATAGCCCTCAATGCAAAGGCTCTAGACGCAAATATTGGTGTGAGAGCTAATTCAATCAAGGAAACACTGCATGTTGGTGAAGGGCATATTGAAGAAGGATCAGCCGAGTGGTTCTTGTGGGAGAACAACTCCATTTGGCTCATAACTTCACACACCATCAGGCTTCCAAGCAGCTCTCAAGGAAACTCAGTTTTCACACTCTATGCTTAGTGCCCTTTGAGTGCATTATCTAGGAATGAACCTGGTAGAGCATCCCACACAAACGAATGCTCCACATGCGGGTTTCACATGCCACCAACTCCACATTCACAGGCAACTTCAGCGCCACAGCCGTTTTCAGATAGCCCTCAATGCAAAGGCTCTAGACGCAAATATTGGTGTGAGAGCTAATTCAATCAAGGAAACACTGCATGTTGGTGAAGGGCACATTGAAGAAGGATCAGCA
>NW_026701527.1:0-37812 GCF_030435755.1 Ochotona princeps | reverse complement strand
TAATCTATGCTTAGTGCTCTTTGTGTGCCTAGGACTGAAATGAAGCTTGGTCAGCATCCCACACAAACGAATGCTCCACATGCGGATTTTACATGCCACCAACTCCACATTCACAGGCAACTTCAGCGCCACAGCCGTTTTCAGATAGCCCTCAATGCAAAGGCTCTAGACGCAAATATTGGTGTGAGAGCTAATTCAATCAAGGAAACACTGCATGTTGGTGAAGGGCATATTGAAGAAGGATCAGCCGAGTGGTTCTTGTGGGAGAACAACTCCATTTGGCTCACTAACTTCACACACCATCAGGCTTCCAAGAAGCTCTCAAGGAAACTCAGTTTTCACACTCTATGCTTAGTGCCCTTTCTTAGGCTACGACTGAAATGAACCTGGTAGAGCATCCCACACAAACGAATGCTCCGCATGCGGGTTTCACATGCCACCAACTCCACATTCTCAGGCAACTTCAGCGCCACAGCCGTTTTCAGATAGCCCTCAATGCAAAGGCTCTAGACGCAAATATTGGTGTGAGAGCTAATTCAATCAAGGAAACACTGCATGTTGGTGAAGGGCATATTGAAGAAGGATCAGCCGAGTGGTTCTTGTGGGAGAACAACTCCATTTGGCTCACTAACTTCACACACCATCAGGCTTCCAAGCAGCTCTCAAGGAAACTCAGTTTTCACACTCTATGCTTAGTGCCCTTTGTATGGCTAGGACTGAAATGAACCTGGTAGAGCATCCCACACAAACGAATGCTCCACATGCGGGTTTCACATGCCACCAACTCCACATTCACAGGCAACTTCAGCGCCACAGCCGTTTTCAGATAGCCCTCAATGCAAAGGCTCTAGACGCAAATATTGGTGTGAGAGCTAATTCAATCAAGGAAACACTGCATGTTGGTGAAGGGCATATTGAAGAAGGATCAGCCGAGTGGTTCTTGTGGGAGAACAACTCCATTTGGCTCACTAACTTCACACACCATCAGGCTTCCAAGCAGCTCTCAAGGAAACTCAGTTTTCACACTCTATTCTTATTGCCCTTTGAGTGAATTATCTAGGAATGAACCTGGTAGAGCATCCCACACAAACGAATGCTCCACATGCGGGTTTCACATGCCACCAACTCCACATTCACAGGCAACTTCAGCGCCACAGTCGTTTTCAGATAGCCCTCAATGCAAAGGCTCTAGACGCAAATATTGGTGTGAGAGCTAATTCAATCAAGGAAACACTGCATGTTGGTGAAGGGCATATTGAAGAAGGATCAGCCGAGTGGTTCTTGTGGGAGAACAACTCCATTTGGCTCACTAACTTCACACACCATCAGGCTTCCAAGCAGCTCTCAAGGAAACTCAGTTTTCACACTTTATGCTTATTGCCCTTTGAGTGCATTATCTAGGAATGAACCTGGTAGAGCATCCCACACAAACGAATGCTCCACATGCGGGTTTCACATGCCACCAACTCCACATTTACAGGCAACTTCAGTGCCACAGCCGTTTTCAGATAGCCCTCAATGCAAAGGCTCTAGACGCAAATATTGGTGTGAGAGCTAATTCAATCAAGGAAACACTGCATGTTGGTGAAGGGCATATTGAAGAAGAATCAGCCGAGTGGTTCTTGTGGGAGAACCACTCCATTTGGCTCACTAACTTCACACACCATCAGGCTTCCAAGCAGCTCTCAAGGAAACTCAGTTTTCACAATCTATGCTTAGTGCTCTTTGTGTGCCTAGGACTGAAATGAAGCTTGGTCAGCATCCCACACAAACGAATGCTCCACATGCGGGTTTTACATGCCACCAACTCCACATTCACAGGCAACTTCAGCGCCACAGCCGTTTTCAGATAGCCCTCAATGCAAAGGCTCTAGACGCAAATATTGGTGTGAGAGCTAATTCAATCAAGGAAACACTGCATGTTGGTGAAGGGCATATTGAAGAAGGATCAGCCGAGTGGTTCTTGTGGGAGAACAACTCCATTTGGCTCACTAACTTCACACACTATCAGGCTTCCAAGAAGCTCTCAAGGAAACTCAGTTTTCACACTCTATGCTTAGTGCCCTTTCTTTGGCTACGACTGAAATGAACCTGGTAGAGCATCCCACACAAACGAATGCTCCACATGCGGGTTTCACATGCCACCAACTCCACATTCTCAGGCAACTTCAGCGCCACAGCCGTTTTCAGATAGCCCTCAATGCAAAGGCTCTAGACGCAAATATTGGTGTGAGAGCTAATTCAATCAAGGAAACACTGCATGTTGGTGAAGGGCATATTGAAGAAGGATCAGCCGAGTGGTTCTTGTGGGAGAACAACTCCATTTGGCTCACTAACTTCACACACCATCAGGCTTCCAAGCAGCTCTCAAGGAAACTCAGTTTTCACACTCTATGCTTAGTGCCCTTTGAGTGCATTATCTAGGAATGAACCTGGTAGAGCATCCCACACAAACGAATGCTCCACATGCGGGTTTCACATGCCACCAACTCCACATTTACAGGCAACTTCAGCGCCACAGCCGTTTTCAGATAGCCCTCAATGCAAAGGCTCTAGACGCAAATATTGGTGTGAGAGCTAATTCAATCAAGGAAACACTGCATGTTGGTGAAGGGCATATTGAAGAAGAATCAGCCGAGTGGTTCTTGTGGGAGAACAACTCCATTTGGCTCACTAACTTCACACACCATCAGGCTTCCAAGCAGCTCTCAAGGAAACTCAGTTTTCACAATCTATGCTTAGTGCTCTTTGTGTGCCTAGGACTGAAATGAAGCTTGGTCAGCATCCCACACAAACGAATGCTCCACATGCGGGTTTCACATGCCACCAACTCCACATTTACAGGCAACTTCAGCGCCACAGCCGTTTTCAGATAGCCCTCAATGCAAAGGCTCTAGACGCAAATATTGGTGTGAGAGCTAATTCAATCAAGGAAACACTGCATGTTGGTGAAGGGCATATTGAAGAAGGATCAGCCGAGTGGTTCTTGTGGGAGAACAACTCCATTTGGCTCACTAACTTCACACACCATCAGGCTTCCAAACAGCTCTCAAGGAAACTCAGTTGTCACACTCTATGCTTAGTTCTATTTTTGTTCCTAGGACTGAAATGAAGCTTGGTCAGCATCCCACACAAACGAATGCTCCACATGCGGGTTTCACATGCCACCAACTCCACATTCACAGGCAACTTCAGCGCCACAGCCATTTTCAGATAGCCCTCAATGCAAAGGCTCTAGACGCAAATATTGGTGTGAGAGCTAATTCAATCAAGGAAACACTGCATGTTGGTGAAGGGCATATTGAAGAAGGATCAGCTGAGTGGTTCTTGTGGGAGAACAACTCCATTTGGCTCACTAACTTCACACACCATCAGGCTTCCAAGCAGCTCTCAAGGAAACTCAGTTTTCACACTCTATGCTTAGTGCCCTTTGAGTGCATTATCTAGGAATGAACCTGGTAGAGCATCCCACACAAACGAATGCTCCACATGCGGGTTTCACATGCCACCAACTCCACATTCACAGGCAACTTCAGCGCCACAGCCGTTTTCAGATAGCCCTCAATGCAAAGGCTCTAGACGCAAATATTGGTGTGAGAGCTAATTCAATCAAGGAAACACTGCATGTTGGTGAAGGGCATATTGAAGAAGGATCAGCCGAGTGGTTCTTGTGGGAGAACCACTCCATTTGGCTCACTAACTTCACACACCATCAGGCTTCCAAGCAGCTCTCAAGGAAACTCAGTTTTCACAATCTATGCTTAGTGCTCTTTGTGTGCCTAGGACTGAAATGAAGCTTGGTCAGCATCCCACACAAACGAATGCTCCACATGCGGGTTTTACATGCCACCAACTCCACATTCACAGGCAACTTCAGCGCCACAGCCGTTTTCAGATAGCCCTCAATGCAAAGGCTCTAGACGCAAATATTGGTGTGAGAGCTAATTCAATCAAGGAAACACTGCATGTTGGTGAAGGGCATATTGAAGAAGGATCAGCCGAGTGGTTCTTGTGGGAGAACAACTCCATTTGGCTCACTAACTTCACACACCATCAGGCTTCCAAGAAGCTCTCAAGGAAACTCAGTTTTCACACTCTATGCTTAGTGCCCTTTCTTTGGCTACGACAGAAATGAACCTGGTAGAGCATCCCACACAAACGAATGCTCCGCATGCGGGTTTCACATGCCACCAACTCCACATTCTCAGGCAACTTCAGCGCCACAGCCGTTTTCAGATAGCCCTCAATGCAAAGGCTCTAGACGCAAATATTGGTGTGAGAGCTAATTCAATCAAGGAAACACTGCATGTTGGTGAAGGGCATATTGAAGAAGGATCAGCCGAGTGGTTCTTGTGGGAGAACAACTCCATTTGGCTCACTAACTTCACACACCATCAGGCTTCCAAGCAGCTCTCAAGGAAACTCAGTTTTCACACTCTATGCTTAGTGCCCTTTGTATGGCTAGGACTGAAATGAACCTGGTAGAGCATCCCACACAAACGAATGCTCCACATGCGGGTTTCACATGCCACCAACTCCACATTCACAGGCAACTTCAGCGCCACAGCCGTTTTCAGATAGCCCTCAATGCAAAGGCTCTAGACGCAAATATTGGTGTGAGAGCTAATTCAATCAAGGAAACACTGCATGTTGGTGAAGGGCATATTGAAGAAGGATCAGCCGAGTGGTTCTTGTGGGAGAACAACTCCATTTGGCTCACTAACTTCACACACCATCAGGCTTCCAAGCAGCTCTCAAGGAAACTCAGTTTTCACACTCTATTCTTATTGCCCTTTGAGTGAATTATCTAGGAATGAACCTGGTAGAGCATCCCACACAAACGAATGCTCCACATGCGGGTTTCACATGCCACCAACTCCACATTCACAGGCAACTTCAGCGCCACAGCCGTTTTCAGATAGCCCTCAATGCAAAGGCTCTAGACGCAAATATTGGTGTGAGAGCTAATTCAATCAAGGAAACACTGCATGTTGGTGAAGGGCATATTGAAGAAGGATCAGCCGAGTGGTTCTTGTGGGAGAACAACTCCATTTGGCTCACTAACTTCACACACCATCAGGCTTCCAAGCAGCTCTCAAGGAAACTCAGTTTTCACACTTTATGCTTATTGCCCTTTGAGTGCATTATCTAGGAATGAACCTGGTAGAGCATCCCACACAAACGAATGCTCCACATGCGGGTTTCACATGCCACCAACTCCACATTTACAGGCAACTTCAGTGCCACAGCCGTTTTCAGATAGCCCTCAATGCAAAGGCTCTAGACGCAAATATTGGTGTGAGAGCTAATTCAATCAAGGAAACACTGCATGTTGGTGAAGGGCATATTGAAGAAGAATCAGCCGAGTGGTTCTTGTGGGAGAACCACTCCATTTGGCTCACTAACTTCACACACCATCAGGCTTCCAAGCAGCTCTCAAGGAAACTCAGTTTTCACAATCTATGCTTAGTGCTCTTTGTGTGCCTAGGACTGAAATGAAGCTTGGTCAGCATCCCACACAAACGAATGCTCCACATGCGGGTTTTACATGCCACCAACTCCACATTCACAGGCAACTTCAGCGCCACAGCCGTTTTCAGATAGCCCTCAATGCAAAGGCTCTAGACGCAAATATTGGTGTGAGAGCTAATTCAATCAAGGAAACACTGCATGTTGGTGAAGGGCATATTGAAGAAGGATCAGCCGAGTGGTTCTTGTGGGAGAACAACTCCATTTGGCTCACTAACTTCACACACTATCAGGCTTCCAAGAATCTCTCAAGGAAACTCAGTTTTCACACTCTATGCTTAGTGCCCTTTCTTTGGCTACGACTGAAATGAACCTGGTAGAGCATCCCACACAAACGAATGCTCCACATGCGGGTTTCACATGCCACCAACTCCACATTCTCAGGCAACTTCAGCGCCACAGCCGTTTTCAGATAGCCCTCAATGCAAAGGCTCTAGACGCAAATATTGGTGTGAGAGCTAATTCAATCAAGGAAACACTGCATGTTGGTGAAGGGCATATTGAAGAAGGATCAGCCGAGTGGTTCTTGTGGGAGAACAACTCCATTTGGCTCACTAACTTCACACACCATCAGGCTTCCAAGCAGCTCTCAAGGAAACTCAGTTTTCACACTTTATGCTTATTGCCCTTTGAGTGCATTATCTAGGAATGAACCTGGTAGAGCATCCCACACAAACGAATGCTCCACATGCGGGTTTCACATGCCACCAACTCCACATTTACAGGCAACTTCAGTGCCACAGCCGTTTTCAGATAGCCCTCAATGCAAAGGCTCTAGACGCAAATATTGGTGTGAGAGCTAATTCAATCAAGGAAACACTGCATGTTGGTGAAGGGCATATTGAAGAAGAATCAGCCGAGTGGTTCTTGTGGGAGAACCACTCCATTTGGCTCACTAACTTCACACACCATCAGGCTTCCAAGCAGCTCTCAAGGAAACTCAGTTTTCACAATCTATGCTTAGTGCTCTTTGTGTGCCTAGGACTGAAATGAAGCTTGGTCAGCATCCCACACAAACGAATGCTCCACATGCGGGTTTTACATGCCACCAACTCCACATTCACAGGCAACTTCAGCGCCACAGCCGTTTTCAGATAGCCCTCAATGCAAAGGCTCTAGACGCAAATATTGGTGTGAGAGCTAATTCAATCAAGGAAACACTGCATGTTGGTGAAGGGCATATTGAAGAAGGATCAGCCGAGTGGTTCTTGTGGGAGAACAACTCCATTTGGCTCACTAACTTCACACACTATCAGGCTTCCAAGCAGCTCTCAAGGAAACTCAGTTTTCACACTCTATGCTTAGTGCCCTTTCTTTGGCTACGACTGAAATGAACCTGGTAGAGCATCCCACACAAACGAATGCTCCACATGCGGGTTTCACATGCCACCAACTCCACATTCTCAGGCAACTTCAGCGCCACAGCCGTTTTCAGATAGCCCTCAATGCAAAGGCTCTAGACGCAAATATTGGTGTGAGAGCTAATTCAATCAAGGAAACACTGCATGTTGGTGAAGGGCATATTGAAGAAGGATCAGCCGAGTGGTTCTTGTGGGAGAACAACTCCATTTGGCTCACTAACTTCACACACCATCAGGCTTCCAAGCAGCTCTCAAGGAAACTCAGTTTTCACACTCTATGCTTAGTGCCCTTTGTATGGCTAGGACTGAAATGAACCTGGTAGAGCATCCCACACAAACGAATGCTCCACATGCGGGTTTCACATGCCACCAACTCCACATTCACAGGCAACTTCAGCGCCACAGCCATTTTCAGATAGCCCTCAATGCAAAGGCTCTAGACGCAAATATTGGTGTGAGAGCTAATTCAATCAAGGAAACACTGCATGTTGGTGAAGGGCATATTGAAGAAGGATCAGCCGAGTGGTTCTTGTGGGAGAACAACTCCATTTGGCTCACTAACTTCACACACCATCAGGCTTCCAAGCAGCTCTCAAGGAAACTCAGTTTTCACACTCTATTCTTATTGCCCTTTGAGTGAATTATCTAGGAATGAACCTGGTAGAGCATCCCACACAAACGAATGCTCCACATGCGGGTTTCACATGCCACCAACTCCACATTCACAGGCAACTTCAGCGCCACAGCCGTTTTCAGATAGCCCTCAATGCAAAGGCTCTAGACGCAAATATTGGTGTGAGAGCTAATTCAATCAAGGAAACACTGCATGTTGGTGAAGGGCATATTGAAGAAGGATCAGCCGAGTGGTTCTTGTGGGAGAACAACTCCATTTGGCTCACTAACTTCACACACCATCAGGCTTCCAAGCAGCTCTCAAGGAAACTCAGTTTTCACACTCTATGCTTAGTGCCCTTTCTTTGGCTACGACTGAAATGAACCTGATAGAGCATCCCACACAAACGAATGCTCCACATGCGGGTTTCACATGCCACCAACTCCACATTCACAGGCAACTTCAGCGTCACAGCCGTTTTCAGATAGCCCTCAATGCAAAGGCTCTAGACGCAAATATTGGTGTGAGAGCTAATTCAATCAAGGAAACACTGCATGTTGGTGAAGGGCATATTGAAGAAGGATCAGCCGAGTGGTTCTTGTGGGAGAACAACTCCATTTGGCTCACTAACTTCACACACCATCAGGCTTCCAAGCAGCTCTCTAGGAAACTCAGTTTTCACACTCTATGCTTAGTGCCCTTTGAGTGCCTAGGACTGAAATGAAGCTTGGTCAGCATCCCACACAAACGAATGCTCCACATGCGGGTTTCACATGCCACCAACTCCACATTCACAGGCAACTTCAGCGCCACAGCCGTTTTCAGATAGCCCTCAATGCAAAGGCTCTAGACGCAAATATTGGTGTGAGAGCTAATTCAATCAAGGAAACACTGCATGTTGGTGAAGGGCATATTGAAGAAGGATCAGCCGAGTGGTTCTTGTGGGAGAACAACTCCATTTGGCTCACTAACTTCACACACCATCAGGCTTCCAAGCAGCTCTCAAGGAAACTCAGTTTTCACACTCTATGCTTAGTGCCCTTTGTATGGCTAGGACTGAAATGAAGCTTGGTCAGCATCCCATACAAACGAATGCTCCACATGCGGGTTTCACATGCCACCAACTCCACATTCACAGGCAACTTCAGCGTCACAGCCGTTTTCAGATAGCCCTCAATGCAAAGGCTCTAGACGCAAATATTGGTGTGAGAGCTAATTCAATCAAGGAAACACTGCATGTTGGTGAAGGGCATATTGAAGAAGGATCAGCCGAGTGGTTCTTGTGGGAGAACAACTCCATTTGGCTCACTAACTTCACACACCATCAGGCTTCCAAGCAGCTCTCAAGGAAACTCAGTTTTCACACTCTATGCTTAGTGCCCTTTCTTTGGCTACGACTGAAATGAACCTGATAGAGCATCCCACACAAACGAATGCTCCACATGCGGGTTTCACATGCCACCAACTCCACATTCACAGGCAACTTCAGCGCCACAGCCGTTTTCAGATAGCCCTCAATGCAAAGGCTCTAGACGCAAATATTGGTGTGAGAGCTAATTCAATCAAGGAAACACTGCATGTTGGTGAAGGGCATATTGAAGAAGGATCAGCCGAGTGGTTCTTGTGGGAGAACAACTCCATTTGGCTCACTAACTTCACACACCATCAGGCTTCCAAGCAGCTCTCAAGGAAACTCAGTTTTCACACTCTATGCTTAGTGCCCTTTGTATGGCTAGGACTGAAATGAACCTGGTAGAGCATCGCACACAAACGAATGCTCCACATGCGGGTTTCACATGCCACCAACTCCACATTCACAGGCAACTTCAGCGCCACAGCCGTTTTCAGATAGCCCTCAATGCAAAGGCTCTAGACGCAAATATTGGTGTGAGAGCTAATTCAATCAAGGAAACACTGCATGTTGGTGAAGGGCATATTGAAGAAGGATCAGCCGAGTGGTTCTTGTGGGAGAACAACTCCATTTGGCTCACTAACTTCACACACCATCAGGCTTCCAAGCAGCTCTCAAGGAAACTCAGTTTTCACACTTTATGCTTATTGCCCTTTGAGTGCATTATCTAGGAATGAACCTGGTAGAGCATCCCACACAAACGAATGCTCCACATGCGGGTTTCACATGCCACCAACTCCACATTTACAGGCAACTTCAGTGCCACAGCCGTTTTCAGATAGCCCTCAATGCAAAGGCTCTAGACGCAAATATTGGTGTGAGAGCTAATTCAATCAAGGAAACACTGCATGTTGGTGAAGGGCATATTGAAGAAGAATCAGCCGAGTGGTTCTTGTGGGAGAACCACTCCATTTGGCTCACTAACTTCACACACCATCAGGCTTCCAAGCAGCTCTCAAGGAAACTCAGTTTTCACAATCTATGCTTAGTGCTCTTTGTGTGCCTAGGACTGAAATGAAGCTTGGTCAGCATCCCACACAAACGAATGCTCCACATGCGGGTTTTACATGCCACCAACTCCACATTCACAGGCAACTTCAGCGCCACAGCCGTTTTCAGATAGCCCTCAATGCAAAGGCTCTAGACGCAAATATTGGTGTGAGAGCTAATTCAATCAAGGAAACACTGCATGTTGGTGAAGGGCATATTGAAGAAGGATCAGCCGAGTGGTTCTTGTGGGAGAACAACTCCATTTGGCTCACTAACTTCACACACTATCAGGCTTCCAAGAAGCTCTCAAGGAAACTCAGTTTTCACACTCTATGCTTAGTGCCCTTTCTTTGGCTACGACTGAAATGAACCTGGTAGAGCATCCCACACAAACGAATGCTCCACATGCGGGTTTCACATGCCACCAACTCCACATTCTCAGGCAACTTCAGCGCAACAGCCGTTTTCAGATAGCCCTCAATGCAAAGGCTCTAGACGCAAATATTGGTGTGAGAGCTAATTCAATCAAGGAAACACTGCATGTTGGTGAAGGGCATATTGAAGAAGGATCAGCCGAGTGGTTCTTGTGGGAGAACAACTCCATTTGGCTCACTAACTTCACACACCATCAGGCTTCCAAGCAGCTCTCAAGGAAACTCAGTTTTCACACTCTATGCTTAGTGCCCTTTGTATGGCTAGGACTGAAATGAACCTGGTAGAGCATCCCACACAAACGAATGCTCCACATGCGGGTTTCACATGCCACCAACTCCACATTCACAGGCAACTTCAGCGCCACAGCCATTTTCAGATAGCCCTCAATGCAAAGGCTCTAGACGCAAATATTGGTGTGAGAGCTAATTCAATCAAGGAAACACTGCATGTTGGTGAAGGGCATATTGAAGAAGGATCAGCCGAGTGGTTCTTGTGGGAGAACAACTCCATTTGGCTCACTAACTTCACACACCATCAGGCTTCCAAGCAGCTCTCAAGGAAACTCAGTTTTCACACTCTATTCTTATTGCCCTTTGAGTGAATTATCTAGGAATGAACCTGGTAGAGCATCCCACACAAACGAATGCTCCACATGCGGGTTTCACATGCCACCAACTCCACATTCACAGGCAACTTCAGCGCCACAGCCGTTTTCAGATAGCCCTCAATGCAAAGGCTCTAGACGCAAATATTGGTGTGAGAGCTAATTCAATCAAGGAAACACTGCATGTTGGTGAAGGGCATATTGAAGAAGGATCAGCCGAGTGGTTCTTGTGGGAGAACAACTCCATTTGGCTTACTAACTTCACACACCATCAGGCTTCCAAGCAGCTCTCAAGGAAACTCAGTTTTCACACTCTATGCTTAGTGCCCTTTCTTTGGCTACGACTGAAATGAACCTGATAGAGCATCCCACACAAACGAATGCTCCACATGCGGGTTTCACATGCCACCAACTCCACATTCACAGGCAACTTCAGCGTCACAGCCGTTTTCAGATAGCCCTCAATGCAAAGGCTCTAGACGCAAATATTGGTGTGAGAGCTAATTCAATCAAGGAAACACTGCATGTTGGTGAAGGGCATATTGAAGAAGGATCAGCCGAGTGGTTCTTGTGGGAGAACAACTCCATTTGGCTCACTAACTTCACACACCATCAGGCTTCCAAGCAGCTCTCTAGGAAACTCAGTTTTCACACTCTATGCTTAGTGCCCTTTGTATGGCTAGGACTGAAATGAACCTGGTAGAGCATCGCACAAAAACGAATGCTCCACATGCGGGTTTCACATGCCACCAACTCCACATTCACAGGCAACTTCAGCGCCACAGCCGTTTTCAGATAGCCCTCAATGCAAAGGCTCTAGACGCAAATATTGGTGTGAGAGCTAATTCAATCAAGGAAACACTGCATGTTGGTGAAGGGCATATTGAAGAAGGATCAGCCGAGTGGTTCTTGTGGGAGAACAACTCCATTTGGCTCACTAACTTCACACACCATCAGGCTTCCAAGCAGCTCTCAAGGAAACTCAGTTTTCACACTCTATGCTTAGTGCCCTTTGTATGGCTAGGACTGAAATGAAGCTTGGTCAGCATCCCATACAAACGAATGCTCCACATGCGGGTTTCACATGCCACCAACTCCACATTCACAGGCAACTTCAGCGTCACAGCCGTTTTCAGATAGCCCTCAATGCAAAGGCTCTAGACGCAAATATTGGTGTGAGAGCTAATTCAATCAAGGAAACACTGCATGTTGGTGAAGGGCATATTGAAGAAGGATCAGCCGAGTGGTTCTTGTGGGAGAACAACTCCATTTGGCTCACTAACTTCACACACCATCAGGCTTCCAAGCAGCTCTCAAGGAAACTCAGTTTTCACACTCTATGCTTAGTGCCCTTTCTTTGGCTACGACTGAAATGAACCTGATAGAGCATCCCACACAAACGAATGCTCCACATGCGGGTTTCACATGCCACCAACTCCACATTCACAGGCAACTTCAGCGCCACAGCCGTTTTCAGATAGCCCTCAATGCAAAGGCTCTAGACGCAAATATTGGTGTGAGAGCTAATTCAATCAAGGAAACACTGCATGTTGGTGAAGGGCATATTGAAGAAGGATCAGCCGAGTGGTTCTTGTGGGAGAACAACTCCATTTGGCTCACTAACTTCACACACCATCAGGCTTCCAAGCAGCTCTCAAGGAAACTCAGTTTTCACACTCTATGCTTAGTGCCCTTTGTATGGCTAGGACTGAAATGAACCTGGTAGAGCATCGCACACAAACGAATGCTCCACATGCGGGTTTCACATGCCACCAACTCCACATTCACAGGCAACTTCAGCGCCACAGCCGTTTTCAGATAGCCCTCAATGCAAAGGCTCTAGACGCAAATATTGGTGTGAGAGCTAATTCAATCAAGGAAACATTGCATGTTGGTGAAGGGCATATTGAAGAAGGATCAGCCGAGTGGTTCTTGTGGGAGAACAACTCCATTTGGCTCACTAACTTCACACACCATCAGGCTTCCAAGCAGCTCTCAAGGAAACTCAGTTTTCACACTCTATGCTTAGTGCCCTTTGTATGGCTAGGACTGAAATGAAGCTTGGTCAGCATCCCATACAAACGAATGCTCCACATGCGGGTTTCACATGCCACCAACTCCACATTCACAGGCAACTTCAGCGTCACAGCCGTTTTCAGATAGCCCTCAATGCAAAGGCTCTAGACGCAAATATTGGTGTGAGAGCTAATTCAATCAAGGAAACACTGCATGTTGGTGAAGGGCATATTGAAGAAGGATCAGCCGAGTGGTTCTTGTGGGAGAACAACTCCATTTGGCTCACTAACTTCACACACCATCAGGCTTCCAAGCAGCTCTCAAAGAAACTCAGTTTTCACACTCTATGCTTAGTGCCCTTTGTATGGCTCAGACTGAAATGAACCTGGTAGAGCATCGCACACAAACGAATGCTCCACATGCGGGTTTCACATGCCACCAACTCCACATTCACAGGCAACTTCAGCGCCACAGCCGTTTTCAGATAGCCCTCAATGCAAAGGCTCTAGACGCAAATATTGGTGTGAGAGCTAATTCAATCAAGGAAACACTGCATGTTGGTGAAGGGCATATTGAAGAAGGATCAGCCGAGTGGTTCTTGTGGGAGAACAACTCCATTTGGCTCACTAACTTCACACACCATCAGGCTTCCAAGCAGCTCTCAAGGAAACTCAGTTTTCACACTCTATGCTTAGTGCCCTTTGAGTGCATTATCTAGCAATGAACCTGGTAGAGCATCGCACACAAACGAATGCTCCACATGCGGGTTTCACATGCCACCAACTCCACATTCACAGGCAACTTCAGCGCCACAGCCGTTTTCAGATAGCCCTCAATGCAAAGGCTCTAGACGCAAATATTGGTGTGAGAGCTAATTCAATCAAGGAAACACTGCATGTTGGTGAAGGGCATATTGAAGAAGGATCAGCCGAGTGGTTCTTGTGGGAGAACAACTCCATTTGGCTCACTAACTTCACACACCATCAGGCTTCCAAGCAGCTCTCAAGGAAACTCAGTTTTCACACTCTATGCTTAGTGCCCTTAGTATGGCTAGGAATGAAATGAACCTGGTAGAGCATCCCACATAAACGAATGCTCCACATGCGGGTTTCACATGCCACCAACTCCACATTCACAGGCAACTTCAGCGCCACAGCCGTTTTCAGATAGCCCTCAATGCAAAGGCTCTAGACGCAAATATTGGTGTGAGAGCTAATTCAATCAAGGAAACACTGCATGTTGGTGAAGGGCATATTGAAGAAGGATCAGCCGAGTGGTTCTTGTGGGAGAACAACTCCATTTGGCTCACTAACTTCACACACCATCAGGCTTCCAAGCAGCTCTCAAGGAAACTCAGTTTTCACACTCTATGCTTAGTGCCCTTTGAGTGCATTATCTAGGAATGAACCTGGTAGAGCATCCCACACAAACGAATGCTCCACATGCGGGTTTCACATGCCACCAACTCCACATTCACAGGCAACTTCAGCGCCACAGCCGTTTTCAGATAGCCCTCAATGCAAAGGCTCTAGACGCAAATATTGGTGTGAGAGCTAATTCAATCAAGGAAACACTGCATGTTGGTGAAGGGCATATTGAAGAAGGATCAGCCGAGTGGTTCTTGTGGGAGAACAACTCCATTTGGCTCACTAACTTCACACACCATCAGGCTTCCAAGCAGCTCTCAAGGAAACTCAGTTTTGACACTCTATGTTTAGTGTCCTTTGAATGCATTATCTAGGAATGAACCTGGTAGAGCATCCCACACAAACGAATGTTCCACATGCGGGTTTCACATGCCACCAACTCCACATTCACAGGCAACTTCAGCGCCACAGCCGTTTTCAGATAGCCCTCAATGCAAAGGCTCTAGACGCAAATATTGGTGTGAGAGCTAATTCAATCAAGGAAACACTGCATGTTGGTGAAGGGCATATTGAAGAAGGATCAGCCGAGTGGTTCTTGTGGGAGAACAACTCCATTTGGCTCACTAACTTCACACACCATCAGGCTTCCAAGCAGCTCTCAAGGAAACTCAGTTTTCACACTCTATGCTTAGTGCCCTTTGTATGGCTAGGACTGAAATGAACCTGGTAGAGCATCGCACACAAAGGAATGCTCCACATGCGGGTTTCACATGCCAACAACTCCACATTCACAGGCAACTTCAGCGCCACAGCCGTTTTCAGATAGCCCTCAATGCAAAGGCTCTAGACGCAAATATTGGTGTGAGAGCTAATTCAATCAAGGAAACACTGCATGTTGGTGAAGGGCATATTGAAGAAGGATCAGCCGGGTGGTTCTTGTGGGAGAACAACTCCATTTGGCTCACTAACTTCACACACCATCAGGCTTCCAAGCAGCTCTCAAGGAAACTCAGTTTTCACACTCTATGCTTAGTGCCCTTTGAGTGCATTATCTAGGAATGAACCTGGTAGAGCATCCCACACAAACGAATGCTCCACATGCGGGTTTCACATGCCACCAACTCCACATTCACAGGCAACTTCAGCGCCACAGCCGTTTTCAGATAGCCCTCAATGCAAAGGCTCTAGACGCAAATATTGGTGTGAGAGCTAATTCAATCAAGGAAACACTGCATGTTGGTGAAGGGCATATTGAAGAAGGATCAGCCGAGTGGTTCTTGTGGGAGAACAACTCCATTTGGCTCACTAACTTCACACACCATCAGGCTTCCAAGCAGCTCTCAAGGAAACTCAGTTTTCACACTCTATGCTTAGTGCCCTTTGTATGGCTAGAACTGAAATGAACCTGGTAGAGCATCGCACACAAACGAATGCTCCACATGCGGGTTTCACATGCCACCAACTCCACATTCACAGGCAACTTCAGCGCCACAGCCGTTTTCAGATAGCCCTCAATGCAAAGGCTCTAGACGCAAATATTGGTGTGAGAGCTAATTCAATCAAGGAAACACTGCATGTTGGTGAAGGGCATATTGAAGAAGGATCAGCCGAGTGGTTCTTGTGGGAGAACAACTCCATTTGGCTCACTAACTTCACACACCATCAGGCTTCCAAGCAGCTCTCAAGGAAACTCAGTTTTCACACTCTATGCTTAGTGCTCTTTGAGTGCCTAGGACTGAAATGAAGCTTGGAGAGCATCCCACATAAACGAATGCTCCACATGCGGGTTTCACATGCCACCAACTCCACATTGACAGGCAACTTCAGCGCCACAGCCGTTTTCAGATAGCCCTCAATGCAAAGGCTCTAGACGCAAATATTGGTGTGAGAGCTAATTCAATCAAGGAAACACTGCATGTTGGTGAAGGGCATATTGAAGAAGGATCAGCCGAGTGGTTCTTGTGGGAGAACAACTCCATTTGGCTCACTAACTTCACACACCATCAGGCTTCCAAGCAGCTCTCAAGGAAACTCAGTTTTCACACTCTATGCATAGTGCTCTTTGTGTGCCTAGGACTGAAATGAAGCTTGGTCAGCATCCCACACAAACGAATGTTCCACATGCGGGTTTCACATGCCACCAACTCCACATTCACAGGCAACTTCAGCGCCACAGCCGTTTTCAGATAGCCCTCAATGCAAAGGCTCTAGACGCAAATATTGGTGTGAGAGCTAATTCAATCAAGGAAACACTGCATGTTGGTGAAGGGCATATTGAAGAAGGATCAGCCGAGTGGTTCTTGTGGGAGAACAACTCCATTTGGCTCACTAACTTCACACACCATCAGGCTTCCAAGCAGCTCTCAAGGAAACTCAGTTTTCACACTCTATGCTTAGTGCCCTTTGTATGGCTAGGACTGAAATGAACCTGGTAGAGCATCGCACACAAAGGAATGCTCCACATGCGGGTTTCACATGCCAACAACTCCACATTCACAGGCAACTTCAGCGCCACAGCCGTTTTCAGATAGCCCTCAATGCAAAGGCTCTAGACGCAAATATTGGTGTGAGAGCTAATTCAATCAAGGAAACACTGCATGTTGGTGAAGGGCATATTGAAGAAGGATCAGCCGAGTGGTTCTTGTGGGAGAACAACTCCATTTGGCTCACTAACTTCACACACCATCAGGCTTCCAAGCAGCTCTCAAGGAAACTCAGTTTTCACACTCTATGCTTAGTGCCCTTTGAGTGCATTATCTAGGAATGAACCTGGTAGAGCATCCCACACAAACGAATGCTCCACATGCGGGTTTCACATGCCACCAACTCCACATTCACAGGCAACTTCAGCGCCACAGCCGTTTTCAGATAGCCCCCAATGCAAAGGCTCTAGACGCAAATATTGGTGTGAGAGCTAATTCAATCAAGGAAACACTGCATGTTGGTGAAGGGCATATTGAAGAAGGATCAGCCGAGTGGTTCTTGTGGGAGAACAACTCCATTTGGCTCACTAACTTCACACACCATCAGGCTTCCAAGCAGCTCTCAAGGAAACTCAGTTTTCACACTCTATGCTTAGTGCCCTTTGTATGGCTAGAACTGAAATGAACCTGGTAGAGCATCGCACACAAACGAATGCTCCACATGCGGGTTTCACATGCCACCAACTCCACATTCACAGGCAACTTCAGCGCCACAGCCGTTTTCACATAGCCCCCAATGCAAAGGCTCTGGATGCAAATATTGGTGTGAGAGCTAATTCAATCAAGGAAACACTGCATGTTGGTGAAGGACATATTGAAGAAGGATCAGCCGAGTGGTTCTTGTGGGAGAACAACTCCATTTGGCTCACTAACTTCACACACCATCAGGCTTCCAAGCAGCTCTCAAGGAAACTCAGTTTTCACACTCTATGCTTAGTGCCCTTTGAGTGCATTATCTAGGAATGAACCTGGTAGAGCATCCCACACAAACTAATGCTCCACATGCGGGTTTCACATGCCACCAACTCCACATTCACAGGCAACTTCAGCGCCACAACCGTTTTCAGATAGCCCTCAATGCAAAGGCTCTAGACGCAAATATTGGTGTGAGACCTAATTCAATCAAGGAAACACTGCATGTTGGTGAAGGACATATTGAAGAAGGATCAGCCGAGTGGTTCTTGTGGGAGAACAACTCCATTTGGCTCACTAACTTCACACACCATCAGGCTTCCAAGCAGCTCTCAAGGAAACTCAGTTTTCACACTCTATGCTTAGTGCCCTTAGTATGGCTAGGAATGAAATGAACCTGGTAGAGCATCCCACATAAACGAATGCTCCACATGCGGGTTTCACATGCCACCAACTCCACATTCACAGGCAACTTCAGCGCCACAGCCGTTTTCAGATAGCCCTCAATGCAAAGGCTCTAGACGCAAATATTGGTGTGAGAGCTAATTCAATCAAGGAAACACTGCATGTTGGTGAAGGGCATATTGAAGAAGGATCAGCCGAGTGGTTCTTGTGGGAGAACAACTCCATTTGGCTCACTAACTTCACACACCATCAGGCTTCCAAGCAGCTCTCAAGGAAACTCAGTTTTCACACTCTATGCTTAGTGCCCTTTGAGTGCATTATCTAGGAATGAACCTGGTAGAGCATCCCACACAAACGAATGCTCCACATGCGGGTTTCACATGCCACCAACTCCACATTCACAGGCAACTTCAGCGCCACAGCCGTTTTCAGATAGCCCTCAATGCAAAGGCTCTAGACGCAAATATTGGTGTGAGAGCTAATTCAATCAAGGAAACACTGCATGTTGGTGAAGGGCATATTGAAGAAGGATCAGCCGAGTGGTTCTTGTGGGAGAACAACTCCATTTGGCTCACTAACTTCACACACCATCAGGCTTCCAAGCAGCTCTCAAGGAAACTCAGTTTTGACACTCTATGTTTAGTGTCCTTTGAATGCATTATCTAGGAATGAACCTGGTAGAGCATCCCACACAAACGAATGTTCCACATGCGGGTTTCACATGCCACCAACTCCACATTCACAGGCAACTTCAGCGCCACAGCCGTTTTCAGATAGCCCTCAATGCAAAGGCTCTAGACGCAAATATTGGTGTGAGAGCTAATTCAATCAAGGAAACACTGCATGTTGGTGAAGGGCATATTGAAGAAGGATCAGCCGAGTGGTTCTTGTGGGAGAACAACTCCATTTGGCTCACTAACTTCACACACCATCAGGCTTCCAAGCAGCTCTCAAGGAAACTCAGTTTTCACACTCTATGCTTAGTGCCCTTTGTATGGCTAGGACTGAAATGAACCTGGTAGAGCATCGCACACAAAGGAATGCTCCACATGCGGGTTTCACATGCCAACAACTCCACATTCACAGGCAACTTCAGCGCCACAGCCGTTTTCAGATAGCCCTCAATGCAAAGGCTCTAGACGCAAATATTGGTGTGAGAGCTAATTCAATCAAGGAAACACTGCATGTTGGTGAAGGGCATATTGAAGAAGGATCAGCCGAGTGGTTCTTGTGGGAGAACAACTCCATTTGGCTCACTAACTTCACACACCATCAGGCTTCCAAGCAGCTCTCAAGGAAACTCAGTTTTCACACTCTATGCTTAGTGCCCTTTGAGTGCATTATCTAGGAATGAACCTGGTAGAGCATCCCACACAAACGAATGCTCCACATGCGGGTTTCACATGCCACCAACTCCACATTCACAGGCAACTTCAGCGCCACAGCCGTTTTCAGATAGCCCTCAATGCAAAGGCTCTAGACGCAAATATTGGTGTGAGAGCTAATTCAATCAAGGAAACACTGCATGTTGGTGAAGGGCATATTGAAGAAGGATCAGCCGAGTGGTTCTTGTGGGAGAACAACTCCATTTGGCTCACTAACTTCACACACCATCAGGCTTCCAAGCAGCTCTCAAGGAAACTCAGTTTTCACACTCTATGCTTAGTGCCCTTTGTATGGCTAGAACTGAAATGAACCTGGTAGAGCATCGCACACAAACGAATGCTCCACATGCGGGTTTCACATGCCACCAACTCCACATTCACAGGCAACTTCAGCGCCACAGCCGTTTTCAGATAGCCCTCAATGCAAAGGCTCTAGACGCAAATATTGGTGTGAGAGCTAATTCAATCAAGGAAACACTGCATGTTGGTGAAGGGCATATTGAAGAAGGATCAGCCGAGTGGTTCTTGTGGGAGAACAACTCCATTTGGCTCACTAACTTCACACACCATCAGGCTTCCAAGCAGCTCTCAAGGAAACTCAGTTTTCACACTCTATGCTTAGTGCTCTTTGAGTGCCTAGGACTGAAATGAAGCTTGGAGAGCATCCCACATAAACGAATGCTCCACATGCGGGTTTCACATGCCACCAACTCCACATTCACAGGCAACTTCAGCGCCACAGCCGTTTTCAGATAGCCCTCAATGCAAAGGCTCTAGACGCAAATATTGGTGTGAGAGCTAATTCAATCAAGGAAACACTGCATGTTGGTGAAGGGCATATTGAAGAAGGATCAGCCGAGTGGTTCTTGTGGGAGAACAACTCCATTTGGCTCACTAACTTCACACACCATCAGGCTTCCAAGCAGCTCTCAAGGAAACTCAGTTTTCACACTCTATGCATAGTGCTCTTTGTGTGCCTAGGACTGAAATGAAGCTTGGTCAGCATCCCACACAAACGAATGTTCCACATGCGGGTTTCACATGCCACCAACTCCACATTCACAGGCAACTTCAGCGCCACAGCCGTTTTCAGATAGCCCTCAATGCAAAGGCTCTAGACGCAAATATTGGTGTGAGAGCTAATTCAATCAAGGAAACAATGCATGTTGGTGAAGGGCATATTGAAGAAGGATCAGCCGAGTGGTTCTTGTGGGAGAACAACTCCATTTGGCTCACTAACTTCACACACCATCAGGCTTCCAAGCAGCTCTCAAGGAAACTCAGTTTTCACACTCTATGCTTAGTGCCCTTTGTATGGCTAGGACTGAAATGAACCTGGTAGAGCATCGCACACAAAGGAATGCTCCACATGCGGGTTTCACATGCCAACAACTCCACATTCACAGGCAACTTCAGCGCCACAGCCGTTTTCAGATAGCCCTCAATGCAAAGGCTCTAGACGCAAATATTGGTGTGAGAGCTAATTCAATCAAGGAAACACTGCATGTTGGTGAAGGGCATATTGAAGAAGGATCAGCCGAGTGGTTCTTGTGGGAGAACAACTCCATTTGGCTCACTAACTTCACACACCATCAGGCTTCCAAGCAGCTCTCAAGGAAACTCAGTTTTCACACTCTATGCTTAGTGCCCTTTGAGTGCATTATCTAGGAATGAACCTGGTAGAGCATCCCACACAAACGAATGCTCCACATGCGGGTTTCACATGCCACCAACTCCACATTCACAGGCAACTTCAGCGCCACAGCCGTTTTCAGATAGCCCCCAATGCAAAGGCTCTAGACGCAAATATTGGTGTGAGAGCTAATTCAATCAAGGAAACACTGCATGTTGGTGAAGGGCATATTGAAGAAGGATCAGCCGAGTGGTTCTTGTGGGAGAACAACTCCATTTGGCTCACTAACTTCACACACCATCAGGCTTCCAAGCAGCTCTCAAGGAAACTCAGTTTTCACACTCTATGCTTAGTGCCCTTTGTATGGCTAGAACTGAAATGAACCTGGTAGAGCATCGCACACAAACGAATGCTCCACATGCGGGTTTCACATGCCACCAACTCCACATTCACAGGCAACTTCAGCGCCACAGCCGTTTTCACATAGCCCCCAATGCAAAGGCTCTGGATGCAAATATTGGTGTGAGAGCTAATTCAATCAAGGAAACACTGCATGTTGGTGAAGGACATATTGAAGAAGGATCAGCCGAGTGGTTCTTGTGGGAGAACAACTCCATTTGGCTCACTAACTTCACACACCATCAGGCTTCCAAGCAGCTCTCAAGGAAACTCAGTTTTCACACTCTATGCTTAGTGCCCTTTGAGTGCATTATCTAGGAATGAACCTGGTAGAGCATCCCACACAAACTAATGCTCCACATGCGGGTTTCACATGCCACCAACTCCACATTCACAGGCAACTTCAGCGCCACAACCGTTTTCAGATAGCCCTCAATGCAAAGGCTCTAGACGCAAATATTGGTGTGAGACCTAATTCAATCAAGGAAACACTGCATGTTGGTGAAGGACATATTGAAGAAGGATCAGCCGAGTGGTTCTTGTGGGAGAACCACTCCATTTGGCTCACTAACTTCACACACCATCAGGCTTCCAAGCAGCTCTCAAGGAAACTCAGTTTTCACACTCTATGCTTAGTGCCCTTTGTATGGCTAGGACTGAAATGAACCTGGTAGAGCATCGCACAAAAACGAATGCTCCACATGCGGGTTTCACATGCCACCAACTCCACATTCTCAGGCAACTTCAGCGCCACAGCCGTTTTCAGATAGCCCTCAATGCAAAGGCTCTAGACGCAAATATTGGTGTGAGAGCTAATTCAATCAAGGAAACACTGCATGTTGGTGAAGGGCATATTGAAGAAGGATCAGCCGAGTGGTTCTTGTGGGAGAACAACTCCATTTGGCTCACTAACTTCACACACCATCAGGCTTCCAAGCAGCTCTCAAGGAAACTCAGTTTTCACACTCTATGCTTAGTGCCCTTTGAGTGCATTATCTAGGAATGAACCTGGTAGAGCATCCCACACAAACGAATGCTCCACATGCGGGTTTCACATGCCACCAACTCCACATTCACAGGCAACTTCAGCGCCACAGCCGTTTTCAGATAGCCCTCAATGCAAAGGCTCTAGACGCAAATATTGGTGTGAGAGCTAATTCAATCAAGGAAACACTGCATGTTGGTGAAGGGCATATTGAAGAAGGATCAGCCGAGTGGTTCTTGTGGGAGAACAACTCCATTTGGCTCACTAACTTCACACACCATCAGGCTTCCAAGCAGCTCTCAAGGAAACTCAGTTTTCACACTCTATGCTTAGTGCCCTTTGTATGGCTAGAACTGAAATGAACCTGGTAGAGCATCGCACACAAACGAATGCTCCACATGCGGGTTTCACATGCCACCAACTCCACATTCACAGGCAACTTCAGCGCCACAGCCGTTTTCAGATAGCCCCCAATGCAAAGGCTCTAGATGCAAATATTGGTGTGAGAGCTAATTCAATCAAGGAAACACTGCATGTTGGTGAAGGACATATTGAAGAAGGATCAGCCGAGTGGTTCTTGTGGGAGAACAACTCCATTTGGCTCACTAACTTCACACACCATCAGGCTTCCAAGCAGCTCTCAAGGAAACTCAGTTTTCACACTCTATGCTTAGTGCCCTTTGAGTGCATTATCTAGGAATGAACCTGGTAGAGCATCCCACACAAACGAATGCTCCACATGCGGGTTTCACATGCCACCAACTCCACATTCACAGGCAACTTCAGCGCCACAGCCGTTTTCAGATAGCCCTCAATGCAAAGGCTCTAGACGCAAATATTGGTGTGAGAGCTAATTCAATCAAGGAAACACTGCATGTTGGTGAAGGGCATATTGAAGAAGGATCAGCCGAGTGGTTCTTGTGGGAGAACAACTCCATTTGGCTCACTAACTTCACACACCATCAGGCTTCCAAGCAGCTCTCAAGGAAACTCAGTTTTCACTCTCTATGTTTAGTGCCCTTTGTATGGCTAGGACTGAAAAGAACCTAGTAGAGCATCCCACACAAACGAATGCTCCACATGTGGGTTTCACATGCCACCAACTCCACATTCACAGGCAACTTCAGCGCCACAGCCGTTTTCAGATAGCCCTCAATGCAAAGGCTCTAGACGCAAATATTGGTGTGAGAGCTAATTCAATCAAGGAAACACTGCATGTTGGTGAAGGGCATATTGAAGAAGGATCAGCCGAGTGGTTCTTGTGGGAGAACAACTCCATTTGGCTCACTAACTTCACACACCATCAGGCTTCCAAGCAGCTCTCAAGGAAACTCAGTTTTCACACTCTATGCTTAGTGCTCTTTGTGTGCCCAGGACTGAAATGAAGCTTGGTCAGCATCCCACACAAACGAATGCTCCACATGCGGGTTTCACATGCCACCAACTCCACATTCACAGGCAACTTCAGCGCCACAGCCGTTTTCAGAGAGCCCTCAATGCAAAGGCTCTAGACGCAAATATTGGTGTGAGAGCTAATTCAATCAAGGAAAACACTGCATGTTGGTGAAGGGCATATTGAAGAAGGATCAGCCGAGTGGTTCTTGTGGGAGAACAACTCCATTTGGCTCACTAACTTCACACACCATCAGGCTTCCAAGCAGCTCTCAAGGAAACTCAGTTTTCACACTCTATGCTTAGTGCCCTTTCTTTGGCTACGACTGAAATGAATCTGGTAGAGCATCCCACACAAACGAATGCTCCACATGCGGGTTTCACATGCCACCAACTCCACATTCTCAGGCAACTTCAGCGCCACAGCCGTTTTCAGATAGCCCTCAATGCAAAGGCTCTAGACGCAAATATTGGTGTGAGAGCTAATTCAATCAAGGAAACACTGCATGTTGGTGAAGGGCATATTGAAGAAGGATCAGCCGAGTGGTTCTTGTGGGAGAACAACTCCATTTGGCTCACTAACTTCACACACCATCAGGCTTCCAAGCAGCTCTCAAGGAAACTCAGTTTTCACGCTCTATGCTTAGTGCCCTTTGTATGGCTAGCACTGAAATGAACCTGGTAGAGCATCCCACACAAACGAATGCTCCACATGCGGGTTTCACATGCCACCAACTCCACATTCACAGGCAACTTCAGCGCCACAGCCGTTTTCAGATAGCCCTCAATGCAAAGGCTCTAGACGCAAATATTGGTGTGAGAGCTAATTCAATCAAGGAAACACTGCATGTTGGTGAAGGGCATATTGAAGAAGGATCAGCCGAGTGGTTCTTGTGGGAGAACAACTCCATTTGGCTCACTAACTTCACACACCATCAGGCTTCCAAGCAGCTCTCAAGGAAACTCAGTTTTCACAATCTATGCTTAGTGCTCTTTGAGTGAATTATCTAGGAATGAACCTGGTAGAGCATCCCACACAAGCGAATGCTCCACATGCGGGTTTCACATGCCACCAACTCCACATTCACAGGCAACTTCAGCGCCACAGCCGTTTTCAGATAGCCCTCAATGCAAAGGCTCTAGACGCAAATATTGGTGTGAGAGCTAATTCAATCAAGGAAAACATTGCATGTTGGTGAAGGGCATATTGAAGAAGGATCAGCCGAGTGGTTCTTGTGGGAGAACAACTCCATTTGGCTCACTAACTTCACACACCATCAGGCTTCCAAGCAGCTCTCAAGGAAACTCAGTTTTCACACTCTATGCTTAGTGCCCTTTGAGTGCATTATCTAGGAATGAACCTGGTAGAGCATCCCACACAAACGAATGCTCCACATGCGGGTTTCACATGCCACCAACTCCACATTCACAGGCAACTTCAGCGCCACAGCCGTTTTCAGATAGCCCTCAATGCAAAGGCTCTAGACGCAAATATTGGTGTGAGACCTAATTCAATCAAGGAAACACTGCATGTTGGTGAAGGACATATTGAAGAAGGATCAGCCGAGTGGTTCTTGTGGGAGAACAACTCCATTTGGCTCACTAACTTCACACACTATCAGGCTTCCAAGCAGCTCTCAAGGAAACTCAGTTATCACACTCTATGCTTAGTGCCCTTTGTATGGTTAGGACTGAAATGAACCTGGTAGAGCATCGCACAAAAACGAATGCTCCACATGCGGGTTTCACATGCCACCAACTCCACATTCTCAGGCAACTTCAGCGCCACAGCCGTTTTCAGATAGCCCTCAATGCAAAGGCTCTAGACGCAAATATTGGTGTGAGA
The DNA here is from genome assembly GCF_030435755.1 of Ochotona princeps. Lineage (NCBI taxonomy): Eukaryota > Metazoa > Chordata > Mammalia > Lagomorpha > Ochotonidae > Ochotona > Ochotona princeps. Next base: position 12,046 of record NW_026701527.1, on the reverse strand, counting down.
GCTAATTCAATCAAGGAAACACTGCATGTTGGTGAAGGGCATATTGAAGAAGGATCAGCCGAGTGGTTCTTGTGGGAGAACAACTCCATTTGGCTCACTAACTTCACACACCATCAGGCTTCCAAGCAGCTCTCAAGGAAACTCAGTTTTCACACTCTATGCTTAGTGCCCTTTGTATGGCTAGGACTGAAATGAACCTGGTAGAGCATCGCACACAAAGGAATGCTCCACATGCGGGTTTCACATGCCAACAACTCCACATTCACAGGCAACTTCAGCGCCACAGCCGTTTTCAGATAGCCCTCAATGCAAAGGCTCTAGACGCAAATATTGGTGTGAGAGCTAATTCAATCAAGGAAACACTGCATGTTGGTGAAGGGCATATTGAAGAAGGATCAGCCGAGTGGTTCTTGTGGGAGAACAACTCCATTTGGCTCACTAACTTCACACACCATCAGGCTTCCAAGCAGCTCTCAAGGAAACTCAGTTTTCACACTCTATGCTTAGTGCCCTTTGAGTGCATTATCTAGGAATGAACCTGGTAGAGCATCCCACACAAACGAATGCTCCACATGCAGGTTTCACATGCCACCAACTCCACATTCACAGGCAACTTCAGCGCCACAGCCGTTTTCAGATAGCCCTCAATGCAAAGGCTCTAGACGCAAATATTGGTGTGAGAGCTAATTCAATCAAGGAAACACTGCATGTTGGTGAAGGGCATATTGAAGAAGGATCAGCCGAGTGGTTCTTGTGGGAGAACAACTCCATTTGGCTCACTAACTTCACACACCATCAGGCTTCCAAGCAGCTCTCAAGGAAACTCAGTTTTCACACTCTATGCTTAGTGCCCTTTGTATGGCTAGAACTGAAATGAACCTGGTAGAGCATCGCACACAAACGAATGCTCCACATGCGGGTTTCACATGCCACCAACTCCACATTCACAGGCAACTTCAGCGCCACAGCCGTTTTCAGATAGCCCCCAATGCAAAGGCTCTAGATGCAAATATTGGTGTGAGAGCTAATTCAATCAAGGAAACACTGCATGTTGGTGAAGGACATATTGAAGAAGGATCAGCCGAGTGGTTCTTGTGGGAGAACAACTCCATTTGGCTCACTAACTTCACACACCATCAGGCTTCCAAGCAGCTCTCAAGGAAACTCAGTTTTCACACTCTATGCTTAGTGCCCTTTGAGTGCATTATCTAGGAATGAACCTGGTAGAGCATCCCACACAAACGAATGCTCCACATGCGGGTTTCACATGCCACCAACTCCACATTCACAGGCAACTTCAGCGCCACAGCCGTTTTCAGATAGCCCTCAATGCAAAGGCTCTAGACGCAAATATTGGTGTGAGAGCTAATTCAATCAAGGAAACACTGCATGTTGGTGAAGGGCATATTGAAGAAGGATCAGCCGAGTGGTTCTTGTGGGAGAACAACTCCATTTGGCTCACTAATTTCACACACCATCAGGCTTCCAAACAGCTCTCAAGGAAACTCAGTTTTCACACTCTATGCTTAGAGCCCTTTGAGTGCATTATCTAGGAATGAACCTGGTAGAGCATCCCACACAAGCGAATGATCCACATGCGGGTTTCACATGCCACCAACTCAACATTCACAGGCAACTTCAGCGCCACAGCCGTTTTCAGATAGCCCTCAATGCAAAGGCTCTAGACGCAAATATTGGTGTGAGAGCTAATTCAATCAAGGAAAACACTGCATGTTGGTGAAGGGCATATTGAAGAAGGATCAGCCGAGTGGTTCTTGTGGGAGAACAACTCCATTTGGCTCACTAACTTCACACACCATCAGGCTTCCAAGCAGCTCTCAAGGAAACTCAGTTTTCACACTCTATGCTTAGTGCCCTTTCTTTGGCTACGACTGAAATGAATCTGGTAGAGCATCCCACACAAACGAATGCTCCACATGCGGGTTTCACATGCCACCAACTCCACATTCACAGGCAACTTCAGCGCCACAGCCGTTTTCAGATAGCCCTCAATGCAAAGGCTCTAGACGCAAATATTGGTGTGAGAGCTATTTCAATCAAGGAAACACTGCATGTTGGTGAAGGGCATATTGAAGAAGGATCAGCCGAGTGGTTCTTGTGGGAGAACAACTCCATTTGGCTCACTAACTTCACACACCATCAGGCTTCCAAGCAGCTCTCAAGGAAACTCAGTTTTCACGCTCTATGCTTAGTGCCCTTTGTATGGCTAGCACTGAAATGAACCTGGTAGAGCATCACACACAAACGAATGCTCCACATGCGGGTTTCACATGCCACCAACTCCACATTCACAGGCAACTTCAGCGCCACAGCCGTTTTCAGATAGCCCTCAATGCAAAGGCTCTAGACGCAAATATTGGTGTGAGACCTAATTCAATCAAGGAAACACTGCATGTTGGTGAAGGGCATATTGAAGAAGGATCAGCCGAGTGGTTCTTGTGGGAGAACAACTCCATTTGGCTCACTAACTTCACACACCATCAGGCTTCCAAGCAGCTCTCAAGGAAACTCAGTTTTCACAATCTATGCTTAGTGCTCTTTGAGTGAATTATCTAGGAATGAACCTGGTAGAGCATCCCACACAAGCGAATGCTCCACATGCGGGTTTCACATGCCACCAACTCCACATTCACAGGCAACTTCAGCGCCACAGCCGTTTTCAGATAGCCCTCAATGCAAAGGCTCTAGACGCAAATATTGGTGTGAGAGCTAATTCAATCAAGGAAAACATTGCATGTTGGTGAAGGGCATATTGAAGAAGGATCAGCCGAGTGGTTCTTGTGGGAGAACAACTCCATTTGGCTCACTAACTTCACACACCATCAGGCTTCCAAGCAGCTCTCAAGGAAACTCAGTTTTCACACTCTATGCTTAGTGCCCTTTGAGTGCATTATCTAGGAATGAACCTGGTAGAGCATCCCACACAAACGAATGCTCCACATGCGGGTTTCACATGCCACCAACTCCACATTCACAGGCAACTTCAGCGCCACAGCCGTTTTCAGATAGCCCTCAATGCAAAGGCTCTAGACGCAAATATTGGTGTGAGACCTAATTCCATCAAGGAAACACTGCATGTTGGTGAAGGACATATTGAAGAAGGATCAGCCGAGTGGTTCTTGTGGGAGAACAACTCCATTTGGCTCACTAACTTCACACACCATCAGGCTTCCAAGCAGCTCTCAAGGAAACTCAGTTTTCACACTCTATGCTTAGTGCCCTTTGAGTGCATTATCTAGGAATGAACCTGGTAGAGCATCCCACACAAACGAATGCTCCACATGCGGGTTTCACATGCCACCAACTCCACATTCACAGGCAACTTCAGCGCCACAGCCGTTTTCAGATAGCCCTCAATGCAAAGGCTCTAGACGCAAATATTGGTGTGAGAGCTAATTCAATCAAGGAAACACTGCATGTTGGTGAAGGGCATATTGAAGAAGGATCAACCGAGTGGTTCTTGTGGGAGAACAACTCCATTTGGCTCACTAACTTCACACACCATCAGGCTTCCAAGCAGCTCTCATGGAAACTCAGTTTTCACGCTCTATGCTTAGTGCCCTTTGTATTGCTAGGACTGAAATGAACCTGGTAGAGCATCCCACAGAAACGAATGCTCCACATGCGGGTTTCACATGCCACCAACTCCACATTCACAGGCAACTTCAGCGCCACAGCCGTTTTCAGATAGCCCTCAATGCAAAGGCTCTAGACGCAAATATTGGTGTGAGAGCTAATTCAATCAAGGAAACACTGCATGTTGGTGAAGGGCATATTGAAGAAGGATCAGCCGAGTGGTTCTTGTGGGAGAACAACTCCATTTGGCTCACTAACTTCACACACCATCAGGCTTCCAAGCAGCTCTCAAGGAAACTCAGTTTTCACTCTCTATGTTTAGTGCCCTTTGTATGGCTAGGACTGAAAAGAACCTAGTAGAGCATCCCACACAAACGAATGCTCCACATGTGGGTTTCACATGCCACCAACTCCACATTCACAGGCAACTTCAGCGCCACAGCCGTTTTCAGATAGCCCTCAATGCAAAGGCTCTAGACGCAAATATTGGTGTGAGAGCTAATTCAATCAAGGAAACACTGCATGTTGGTGAAGGGCATATTGAAGAAGGATCAGCCGAGTGGTTCTTGTGGGAGAACAACTCCATTTGGCTCACTAACTTCACACACCATCAGGCTTCCAAGCAGCTCTCAAGGAAACTCAGTTTTCACACTCTATGCTTAGTGCTCTTTGTGTGCCCAGGACTGAAATGAAGCTTGGTCAGCATCCCACACAAACGAATGCTCCACATGCGGGTTTCACATGCCACCAACTCCACATTCACAGGCAACTTCAGCGCCACAGCCATTTTCAGATAGCCCTCAATGCAAAGGCTCTAGACGCAAATATTGGTGTGAGAGCTAATTCAATCAAGGTAACACTGCATGTTGGTGAAGGGCATATTGAAGAAGGATCAGCCGAGTGGTTCTTGTGGGAGAACAACTCCATTTGGCTCACTAACTTCACACACCATCAGGCTTCCAAGCAGCTCTCAAGGAAACTCAGTTTTCACGCTCTATGTTTAGTGCCCTTTGTATGGCTAGGACTGAAATGAACCTAGTAGAGCATCCCACACAAACGAATGCTCCACATGTGGGTTTCACATGCCACCAACTCCACATTCACAGGCAACTTCAGCGCCACAGCCGTTTTCAGATAGCCCTCAATGCAAAGGCTCTAGACGCAAATTGGTGTGAGAGCTAATTCAATCAAGGAAACACTGCATGTTGGTGAAGGGCATATTGAAGAAGGATCAGCCGAGTGGTTCTTGTGGGAGAACAACTCCATTTGGCTCACTAATTTCACACACCATCAGGCTTCCAAACAGCTCTCAAGGAAACTCAGTTTTCACACTCTATGCTTAGAGCCCTTTGAGTGCATTATCTAGGAATGAACCTGGTAGAGCATCCCACACAAGCGAATGATCCACATGCGGGTTTCACATGCCACCAACTCCACATTCACAGGCAACTTCAGCGCCACAGCCGTTTTCAGATAGCCCTCAATGCAAAGGCTCTAGACGCAAATATTGGTGTGAGAGCTAATTCAATCAAGGAAAACACTGCATGTTGGTGAAGGGCATATTGAAGAAGGATCAGCCGAGTGGTTCTTGTGGGAGAACAACTCCATTTGGCTCACTAACTTCACACACCATCAGGCTTCCAAGCAGCTCTCAAGGAACCTCAGTTTTCACAATCTATGCCTAGTGCCCTTTGTATGGCTAGCACTGAAATGAACCTGGTAGAGCATCCCACACAAACGAATGCTCCACATGTGGGTTTCACATGCCACCAACTCCACATTCACAGGCAACTTCAGCGCCACAGCCGTTTTCAGATAGCCCTCAATGCAAAGGCTCTAGACGCAAATATTGGTGTGAGAGCTAATTCAATCAAGGAAACACTGCATGTTGGTGAAGGGCATATTGAAGAAGGATCAGCCGAGTGGTTCTTGTGGGAGAACAACTCCATTTGGCTCACTAACTTCACACACCATCAGGCTTCCAAGCAGCTCTCAAGGAAACTCAGTTTTCACACTCTATGCTTAGTGCTCTTTGTGTGCCCAGGACTGAAATGAAGCTTGGTCAGCATCCCACACAAACGAATGCTCCACATGCGGGTTTCACATGCCACCAACTCCACATTCACAGGCAACTTCAGCGCCACAGCCATTTTCAGATAGCCCTCAATGCAAAGGCTCTAGACGCAAATATTGGTGTGAGAGCTAATTCAATCAAGGTAACACTGCATGTTGGTGAAGGGCATATTGAAGAAGGATCAGCCGAGTGGTTCTTGTGGGAGAACAACTCCATTTGGCTCACTAACTTCACACACCATCAGGCTTCCAAGCAGCTCTCAAGGAAACTCAGTTTTCACGCTCTATGTTTAGTGCCCTTTGTATGGCTAGGACTGAAATGAACCTAGTAGAGCATCCCACACAAACGAATGCTCCACATGTGGGTTTCACATGCCACCAACTCCACATTCACAGGCAACTTCAGCGCCACAGCCGTTTTCAGATAGCCCTCAATGCAAAGGCTCTAGACGCAAATTGGTGTGAGAGCTAATTCAATCAAGGAAACACTGCATGTTGGTGAAGGGCATATTGAAGAAGGATCAGCCGAGTGGTTCTTGTGGGAGAACAACTCCATTTGGCTCACTAATTTCACACACCATCAGGCTTCCAAACAGCTCTCAAGGAACTCAGTTTTCACACTCTATGCTTAGAGCCCTTTGAGTGCATTATCTAGGAATGAACCTGGTAGAGCATCCCACACAAGCGAATGATCCACATGCGGGTTTCACATGCCACCAACTCCACATTCACAGGCAACTTCAGCGCCACAGCCGTTTTCAGATAGCCCTCAATGCAAAGGCTCTAGACGCAAATATTGGTGTGAGAGCTAATTCAATCAAGGAAAACACTGCATGTTGGTGAAGGGCATATTGAAGAAGGATCAGCCGAGTGGTTCTTGTGGAGAACAACTCCATTTGGCTCACTAACTTCACACACCATCAGGCTTCCAAGCAGCTCTCAAGGAACCTCAGTTTTCACAATCTATGCCTAGTGCCCTTAGTATGGCTAGGAATGAAATGAACCTGGTAGAGCATCCCACACAAACGAATGCTCCACATGTGGGTTTCACATGCCACCAACTCCACATTCACAGGCAACTTCAGCGCCACAGCCGTTTTCAGATAGCCCTCAATGCAAAGGCTCTAGACGCAAATATTGGTGTGAGAGCTAATTCAATCAAGGAAACACTGCATGTTGGTGAAGGGCATATTGAAGAAGGATCAGCCGAGTGGTTCTTGTGGGAGAACAACTCCATTTGGCTCACTAACTTCACACACCATCAGGCTTCCAAGCAGCTCTCAAGGAAACTCAGTTTTCACACTCTATGCTTAGTGCTCTTTGTGTGCCCAGGACTGAAATGAAGCTTGGTCAGCATCCCACACAAACGAATGCTCCACATGCGGGTTTCACATGCCACCAACTCCACATTCACAGGCAACTTCAGCGCCACAGCCATTTTCAGATAGCCCTCAATGCAAAGGCTCTAGACGCAAATATTGGTGTGAGAGCTAATTCAATCAAGGTAACACTGCATGTTGGTGAAGGGCATATTGAAGAAGGATCAGCCGAGTGGTTCTTGTGGGAGAACAACTCCATTTGGCTCACTAACTTCACACACCATCAGGCTTCCAAGCAGCTCTCAAGGAAACTCAGTTTTCACGCTCTATGTTTAGTGCCCTTTGTATGGCTAGGACTGAAATGAACCTAGTAGAGCATCCCACACAAACGAATGCTCCACATGTGGGTTTCACATGCCACCAACTCCACATTCACAGGCAACTTCAGCGCCACAGCCGTTTTCAGATAGCCCTCAATGCAAAGGCTCTAGACGCAAATTGGGTGTGAGAGCTAATTCAATCAAGGAAACACTGCATGTTGGTGAAGGGCATATTGAAGAAGGATCAGCCGAGTGGTTCTTGTGGGAGAACAACTCCATTTGGCTCACTAATTTCACACACCATCAGGCTTCCAAACAGCTCTCAAGGAAACTCAGTTTTCACACTCTATGCTTAGAGCCCTTTGAGTGCATTATCTAGGAATGAACCTGGTAGAGCATCCCACACAAGCGAATGATCCACATGCGGGTTTCACATGCCACCAACTCCACATTCACAGGCAACTTCAGCGCCACAGCCGTTTTCAGATAGCCCTCAATGCAAAGGCTCTAGACGCAAATATTGGTGTGAGAGCTAATTCAATCAAGGAAAACACTGCATGTTGGTGAAGGGCATATTGAAGAAGGATCAGCCGAGTGGTTCTTGTGGGAGAACAACTCCATTTGGCTCACTAACTTCACACACCATCAGGCTTCCAAGCAGCTCTCAAGGAAACTCAGTTTTCACACTCTATGCTTAGTGCCCTTTCTTTGGCTACGACTGCAATGAGTCTGGTAGAGCATCCCACACAAACGAATGCTCCACATGCGGGTTTCACATGCCACCAACTCCACATTCTCAGGCAACTTCAGCGCCACAGCCGTTTTCAGATAGCCCTCAATGCAAAGGCTCTAGACGCAAATATTGGTGTGAGAGCTATTTCAATCAAGGAAACACTGCATGTTGGTGAAGGGCATATTGAAGAAGGATCAGCCGAGTGGTTCTTGTGGGAGAACAACTCCATTTGGCTCACTAACTTCACACACCATCAGGCTTCCAAGCAGCTATCAAGGAACCTCAGTTTTTCACAATCTATGCCTAGTGCCCTTTGTATGGCTAGCACTGAAATGAACCTGGTAGAGCATCACACACAAACGAATGCTCCACATGCGGGTTTCACATGCCACCAACTCCACATTCACAGGCAACTTCAGCGCCACATGCCGTTTTCAGATAGCCCTCAATGCAAAGGCTCTAGACGCAAATATTTGTGTGAGAGCTAATTCAATCAAGGAAACACTGCATGTTGGTGAAGGGCATATTGAAGAAGGATCAGCCGAGTGGTTCTTGTGGGAGAACAACTCCATTTGGCTCACTAACTTCACACACCATCATGCTTCCAAGCAGCTCTCAAGGAAACTCAGTTTTCACAATCTATGCTTAGTGCTCTTTGAGTGAATTATCTAGGAATGAACCTGGTAGAGCATCCCACACAAGCGAATGCTCCACATGCGGGTTTCACATGCCACCAACTCCACATTCACAGGCAACTTCAGCGCCACAGCCGTTTTCAGATAGCCCTCAATGCAAAGGCTCTAGACGCAAATATTGGTGTGAGAGCTAATTCAATCAAGGAAAACATTGCATGTTGGTGAAGGGCATATTGAAGAAGGATCAGCCGAGTGGTTCTTGTGGGAGAACAACTCCATTTGGCTCACTAACTTCACACACCATCAGGCTTCCAAGCAGCTCTCAAGGAAACTCAGTTTTCACACTCTATGCTTAGTGCCTTTTGAGTGCATTATCTAGGAATGAACCTGGTAGAGTATCCCACACAAACGAATGCTCCACATGCGGGTTTCACATGCCACCAACTCCACATTCACAGGCAACTTCAGCGCCACAGCCGTTTTCAGATAGCCCTCAATGCAAAGGCTCTAGACGCAAATATTGGTGTGAGAGCTAATTCAATCAAGGAAACACTGCATGTTGGTGAAGGGCATATTGAAGAAGGATCAGCCGAGTGGTTCTTGTGGGAGAACAACTCCATTTGGCTCACTAACTTCACACACCATCAGGCTTCCAAGCAGCTCTCAAGGAAACTCAGTTATCACACTCTATGCTTAGTGCCCTTTCTTTGGCTACGACTGAAATGAATCTGGTAGAGCATCCCACACAAACGAATGCTCCACATGCGGGTTTCACATGCCACCAACTCCACATTCTCAGGCAACTTCAGCGCCACAGCCGTTTTCAGATAGCCCTCAATGCAAAGGCTCTAGACGCAAATATTGGTGTGAGAGCTATTTCAATCAAGGAAACACTGCATGTTGGTGAAGGGCATATTGAAGAAGGATCAGCCGAGTGGTTCTTGTGGGAGAACAACTCCATTTGGCTCACTAACTTCACACACCATCAGGCTTCCAAGCAGCTCTCAAGGAAACTCAGTTTTCACACTCTATGCTTAGTGCCCTTTGTATGGCTAGCACTGAAATGAACCTGGTAGAGCATCCCACACAAGCGAATGCTCCACATGCGGGTTTCACATGCCACCAACTCCACATTCACAGGCAACTTCAGCGCCACAGCCGTTTTCAGATAGCCCTCAATGCAAAGGCTCTAGACGCAAATATTGGTGTGAGAGCTAATTCAATCAAGGAAACACTGCATGTTGGTGAAGGGCATATTGAAGAAGGATCAGCCGAGTGGTTCTTGTGGGAGAACAACTCCATTTGGCTCACTAACTTCACACACCATCAGGCTTCCAAGCAGCTCTCAAGGAAACTCAGTTTTCACACTCTATGCTTAGTGCTCTTTGTGTTCCCAGGACTGAAATGAATCTTGGTCAGCATCCCACACAAACGAATGCTCCACATGCGGGTTTCACATGCCACCAACTCCACATTCACAGGCAACTTCAGCGCCACAGCCGTTTTCAGATAGCCCTCAATGCAAAGGCTCTAGACGCAAATATTGGTGTGAGAGCTAATTCAATCAAGGAAACACTGCATGTTGGTGAAGGGCATATTGAAGAAGGATCAGCCGAGTGGTTCTTGTGAAAGAACAACTCCATTTGGCTCACTAACTTCACACACCATCAGGCTTCCAAGCAGCTCTCAAGGAAACTCAGTTTTCACACTCTATGCTTAGTGCCCTTTGAGTGCATTATCTAGGAATGAACCTGGTAGAGCATCCCACACAAACGAATGCTCCACATGCGGGTTTCACATGCCACCAACTCCACATTTACAGGCAACTTCAGCGCCACAGCCGTTTTCAGATAGCCCTCAATGCAAAGGCTCTAGACGCAAATATTGGTGTGAGAGCTAATTCAATCAAGGAAACACTGCATGTTGGTGAAGGGCATATTGAAGAAGGATCAGCCGAGTGGTTCTTGTGGGAGAACAACTCCATTTGGCTCACTAACTTCACACACCATCAGGCTTCCAAGCAGCTCTCAAGGAAACTCAGTTTTCACACTCTATGCTTAGTGCCCTTTGAGTGAATTATCTAGGAATGAATCTGGTAGAGCATCCCACACAAACGAATGCTCCACATGCGGGTTTCACATGCTACCAACTCCACATTCACAGGCAACTTCAGCGCCACAGCCGTTTTCAGATAGCCCTCAATGCAAAGGCTCTAGACGCAAATATTGGTGTGAGAGCTAATTCAATCAAGGAAACACTGCATGTTGGTGAAGGGCATATTGAAGAAGGATCAGCCGAGTGGTTCTTGTGGGAGAACAACTCCATTTGGCTCACTAACTTCACACACCATCAGGCTTCCAAGCAGCTCTCAAGGAAACTCAGTTATCACACTCTATGCTTAGTGCCCTTTCTTTGGCTACGACTGAAATGAATCTGGTAGAGCATCCCACACAAACGAATGCTCCACATGCGGGTTTCACATGCCACCAACTCCACATTCTCAGGCAACTTCAGCGCCACAGCCGTTTTCAGATAGCCCTCAATGCAAAGGCTCTAGACGCAAATATTGGTGTGAGAGCTATTTCAATCAAGGAAACACTGCATGTTGGTGAAGGGCATATTGAAGAAGGATCAGCCGAGTGGTTCTTGTGGGAGAACAACTCCATTTGGCTCACTAACTTCACACACCATCAGGCTTCCAAGCAGCTCTCAAGGAAACTCAGTTTTCACACTCTATGCTTAGTGCCCTTTGTATGGCTAGCACTGAAATGAACCTGGTAGAGCATCCCACACAAGCGAATGCTCCACATGCGGGTTTCACATGCCACCAACTCCACATTCACAGGCAACTTCAGCGCCATAGCCGTTTTCAGATAGCCCTCAATGCAAAGGCTCTAGACGCAAATATTGGTGTGAGAGCTAATTCAATCAAGGAAACACTGCATGTTGGTGAAGGGCATATTGAAGAAGGATCAGCCGAGTGGTTCTTGTGGGAGAACAACTCCATTTGGCTCACTAACTTCACACACCATCAGGCTTCCAAGCAGCTCTCAAGGAAACTCAGTTTTCACACTCTATGCTTAGTGCTCTTTGTGTTCCCAGGACTGAAATGAATCTTGGTCAGCATCCCACACAAACGAATGCTCCACATGCGGGTTTCACATGCCACCAACTCCACATTCACAGGCAACTTCAGCGCCACAGCCGTTTTCAGATAGCCCTCAATGCAAAGGCTCTAGACGCAAATATTGGTGTGAGAGCTAATTCAATCAAGGAAACACTGCATGTTGGTGAAGGGCATATTGAAGAAGGATCAGCCGAGTGGTTCTTGTGAAAGAACAACTCCATTTGGCTCACTAACTTCACACA